>NC_140583.1:658527077-658804577 GCF_964204655.1 Triturus cristatus
TCATGATTGTGTTGAAATTATTGAAATAAAGACGAAACCTAGACAAGACTTGACAGACGTTCCATTGTTAGATCCAGACCTGACGTTGTATGTAGACGGATCGTGCATGAGAGCAAGTACAGGAGACTTAGTGGCCGCGTATGCAGTCACAACAGACACTGAAGTTATTGAGACAAATTGTATAGATACTTTGTCAGCCCAAGCAGCAGAACTTATTGCTCTAACACAAGCCTGTATTCAAGCCACAAATAAGAAAGTTAATGTATACACTGACTCACGTTATGCATTCGGAGTTGTACACGACTTCGGCGTGCTGTGGCGAGAGAGAGGTTATTTAACCTCCCATGGTGCCCACATTCAGCACGGAACCCTCATTCATGCCTTGTTAGACGCAATACATCTACCAACTGCCATATCGATTATGAAATGTAAAGCACACACGAAGGTTACTGATATCATTTCTCAAGGCAATGATTTAGCTGACAGAACAGCTAAACAGACTGCTCAGAATCGCACATTAGACATGACAAAGCCAATAGTTCAGACACCAACACAGTGTATGACAATTAAGGATCCCGCACTTGACGTAATTGACATACAGACACATGCTACTGCAGAAGAATTAAAGAAATGGACTGAACTAGGAGGGATCCAGACAGATCAGGGATGGATGACGAAGGAGAAATCTGTATGGTTTCTTCCTGACTCTATGGTCCAAGCCATTATAGCTACAATTCACAGCCCAGCGCATTTAGGAGAGAAAGCTATGCTAGATAGCATTCAACACATTTGGTTCAACAAACATTTACGAGCAGCAGCTAAACAAAAAGTCCGTACCTGTATGATATGTTGTCAGTTCAACCCAGGAAAAAGTGTTCCCGTAGAACAGGGTGGATTCCAGACTCCTGATCATCCTTTTGAAGTGCTCCAAATGGATTATATCCAGATGGAACGATGTCGAGGATTCAAATATGTTCTGGTAGTTGTCTGCGCTCTCTCCCGATGGACTGAGGCGTACCCAGTATCAGATTACACGGCCCCGACTACTGCCAAACAGTTAGTCCGAGAATTCTTCCCACGGTACGGTTTACCACGTGTTGTATATTCAGATAACGGCCAGCCTTTCTCATCCGAATTAATGAAACATGTCTCACTTTTGTTGGGATATCAGTGGAAATTCCACTGTGTCCGACACCCCGAGGCAGCAGGTCTCGTGGAACGACATAATCAAATTTTGAAAATCAGATTGTCTAAAATATGTAAGGAGAAAGGTGTTGACTGGATAGTAGCATTACCAGTTGCACTATTTTACATAAGAATGGTAGCACACTCTCGAACAGGGCTATCCCCGTATGAGGTGATCTTCGGAAGGCCACCAAATATGTGGGGGACGCCTATACCACGTAAAATAACTGATGTTAATTGTAATATGCTGACAGATTACTTGGCTTCCTTGATGTCTGCACTACAATCTTGTCGTTCACAGGTAGCTGCAGCTTTTCCTGACAACACTGAGGTGAAACCCCATGACGTTGCTCCGGGGGATCTGGTGTTTGTGAGAAATTTTGATCGGAAGACCCAGTTGGAGCCCAGGTGGAAAGCACCGAAGCTAGTCCTGCTGACCACAAGAACAGCCGTGAAAGTTGAGGGCCGCAAGGGCTGGATACATTCCAGCCACATTAAGAAATGTCATGGACTATCCTCGGATATAGACACTGTGCCCTGCACTCCCTCACAGACTGATTCAAAACTTCCTTTTGTTGAACAGAATGACTCTCAGTGCTATAAATTAAAGCTTAGGCCCAAACAGTCGAGCAATTTGATTGTTTAAGTCCTCTCCAAGGTGAAGCGGTTGAATTGTCTCCGACATGTATCCCTTGGACCTGAGTAGAGAAAATACCCGAGAAATGTTGAAACGACAGGCGTATTGTAAATCACTGCGTAGCTACTGTATGAGGACATTATTAATTTTGTTTTTATTGAGTGTTTTAATAATTATTACGAGTGTGATTTTGCACATATATCATCCTATTTCTAGACATGTTTATAATGTTGCTGCTGAACATTCTTTTAGTGACCTACCGCCACATGAATTATCTTATAGACTTGCGCTGCGCAATAACACCTTCATTAGTATGTTACATCATTCCCATCAGACTAGTAATGCCACCAATTGTTGGGTGTGTGGCCGACTCCCTCCCTATCAGAATAACAAAGGAGTTCTGCCTTTCTTTCCACATCCGTTCACACACAATGGCTCCTGTGGAGCATGGTTTAGTTTACTAAATTCCATAGACCCAGACACAGCAGTTTATCAACAACATTGGATATGGGGAAATCTGAATCTAGTTTTATTCAAAGTCTGTCATCCTAATAAGGAGGGTCACCCCAGTAGAACAGGAACTGATCTAGAAAATGAAGTGTATAAATTAGGTAATTTTACACCGAATCTTATGATTCTGAATGTCAAATTCGAAGTTGAACTAATTCTGCCCACTATGTCAGTATTTCCAGTTAAGGGTGAATTATGTGTAAGAAAAGTTGGTTCCATACATATGGGCCACAGCCAATGCATTACTACAGTAGAATATAGTGATCAAGGTAAATCTTCATTTAGAGCTTCTCGCCATTCCTACTTTATATGTGGTCAGACGGCATATATGCGTCTGCCTCTAGATTGGGATGGTACCTGTTACATAGCATTCCTTCTGCCACCTGTTTTCCTAGCTCCCCCTGATTATTATCGGAATGTTCATTTAGTACACAATAGAGAGCGAAGAGATCTCCCAGTTGTCGATTATACTGAGACGGCATGGGACAAGTATGTAGATTTCAATAAAGGTATCTTTCCCTATATAGGTACAATATCAAATAGTAAGCTGATACGTAGACTAACCAAGACTCTCGAAGCTGTAGTAAACGAGACTATAGCTGCCCTAGGCAATCTGACAGAGGAACAATCAGTGATGAGAATTGTTGTTCTCCAGAATCGTCTTGTCCTTGACGTCATCCTGGCCGATAGGGGCGGAGCTTGCAGGGTCATCGGATCCAGCTGCTGCATATTCATACCAGAAAATTCGCCATCTGTATATAAAGCTATAACACGCCTTCATAAGATTGTGAGCCAGATACACGAGAATCCAGGCACTTGGACGTGGTCCGGGTGGTTTTGGAGTGTGATATCAGCCTGGGGATGGAGAGTTCTATCCTTCCTAGGTATTGGCCTTCTTATGCTCTTCAGTTGTTGTCTATGCCTGCAATGTGGACCAGCGATTTGTGGTCTGTGTGCCACATCATGCATTCCATATCAAGGTTCTCGTTCAAAATGCCGGAAGAAGAAGGAAGAAGAAATGATGCTCCATGAGCAAATCGATGGAATGATGAAGATTGATATCTCTTGAAGGGCAAGTAGGGGACAAGGAGGGAATGTGGAAATGTGGATTTTCCTGATCAGTTATGTCCCCTATCTTGGACCCCAACGGTTCTATGTGCATGTCACAAGTACATGTATGTTCCCTCCAGTTCCAGTTTCCAAACGCAAACATATGTGCGTCTACCGTCAACATGTTCTCTGTCAGATCCGCCATCAATGGGCTGGATATTCGATTCCTAAGTATGAAAGGCCACCGACTTTATATGGCTAAGTTACTCCATTTTTACAGTTCAGGCAAGTAGGCCCGATTCTGTCCTCAAAGCCTTCCCTGCTCTCTGTCTCTGACAGCTTCAGCTTGAGCTCGCATCTGTATCCATGAACTTTGTCCTACTCCCTGTGCAGCTAACGGTGCCTGCCTCGGCCAGTTTTGCCTGCCTGCCAAGAAGCTGTATTTCACCTTCGAATTATCTACTTTGCTCTTCAGCCGATGCATTCCTGTCTAGTGATTTAGGTAAACATTTCCTTTAGCTCACAAGCAAAGGACTCGGCCTTTCCGTCCTCCTGCAAGTAATTCATAGCCCTGTTGCCATGGAAAGTTTTCTGCCCCTCGCATCTCATATAGACACTTAGACGCTTGTACACGCACACACAGTCAGTATAGAATAGATTCTGTCCGAGAGTCCTTCCTTGCGGATAACATAGTTCTCTAAACATAGGATGTTAGATATGATTTGGGATTAGGTTGACTTGACCCCCCAGACTTCTCGTCTCCACATGTAGAGCTAAATGTCAAGTCCCCTTCACCCCCTAGTTGCACGTCAATCACACGTCATGCTGCTGCGCGCGCATCTATGTTAAGTATTATCTTATAGATCCACCTATGCATGATAATCAGAGCCAATCATATTTCTTTCTGCTCCTTATTACGCCTAGTTTCGATTACGTACCACTATGTCATTTCTCTTATCAATTGTTACGCCTTTTGCATTCGTTTCATTGTAATGTATGACCTATAAAAGTTACTTCTTGTCAATAAAGTATTGTACTTCACTTCCTGAACCCTCGTGGTGACGGAACCTGAAGGCCGCCACTCGAGTCGGCCATTTTGGAATAAAGCCCATTCAGAAAATCTCTTATACCACGGATTCTGCCTCTTGTTATTCTGAGCTATTTTACTTTATTTTAGATTCCGTATGAAATTCAGTCAAGGTAAAAAGAATATTTACCACAAAGTAACGAGGAGAAGGCACTGTGGCACGCTTGACTTGAGGTTCATGTTATGGGGGGGAGCGCCAGCAGGGCATGACGACTAACGAAAGCACTACTGTCATGGGATCGACTTACACAAAACAGGCATAGTACTTGTACAAGGGGGATGTTAAACATCTGTCATTATGTTCAGCAGAACCTTTACCACTTAGACGGCTTCAGCCTACCCTCGTTACTAGATGTTTATTGTGGAGCAACAGGTGCTCTGCAAGTTGGTGGAGTGGATAGTTCAGGACTCACAATGCACATTAGCCGGGTGGGGGAGTTTGGAGGGAGTATTCACTTGTTCCTGTGTACAGAAGATCTAGCTTTATACGGCACTCACTCTAGGGCGGGGAGGGTGAGAGTTGGGGTTGTCAGGCAATTGAGAGTCATGAAGAGAGTGGGGAGGACCAGCTCTGTTGGTAAATGGTAAAGTCTCCTGATGGTTATTATGTAATGACACACAATGCCACACATGACATGACTATTTGGTTCTGGAACGTGAAGGGTTTAGGTAGCAAAATAAAATGCATGCTGGTCCTGCATTATCTGCAACACAATGTGATAAATAGCAGTAATAGTTGCTGGATGCTAAGATAAAATCTGACCTGGATGAGCTACTCGCTCATGAACACTGGAAACATGAGAGCTCTAATCAGAAGTTAGTAAAATCCTCTATTCTTTTTAAACATGTGGATTCTTCTTCTGTTTGCTTTAATAATTATTTAGCAGTAGCCTGACTAGCTTAAATACCTTTGAAGCGTTTTCCTAATGTGTGTGCTGCATTACATTTATATTTCAAAGTGAATAAAACTTGCTTTTGCACATTTATTTTTTCAATTTCTTTTCAGAATGCTTTACATTTCTTATTCCTATGCTGCCCTGTTATCAAGGTGTATCTGTTATTTCTGATTCAATATCCCCAGTAGGTAGTTATAGTTAGGACTGTGTTTCTGTAGGAAGCATTTTGCTAGGACATGCCTATATCTTTGGCACAGGTAGATGAATCTTCACAAACCTTTCCCCAAAAAGTGTTTCCTTGAATTTTGTTCTGCATGGAAAGTTTCAAGGTGATCTGTCAAGCAGGGGCTGGGAAAAAAAAATTGGGGAATCAAAAAAAGTGTTATCCCTTGTTAATTTCCATAGAGAGTTTTAGACACGACTACAGCCCGAACCACTGGACGGAATTACACAAAATGTGGCAAAGAGGTAGCTCTTGGTTCATAAAGAACCCTTTTTGTTATTTGGTGTAAATCCGTTCAGTAGTTTTAGAGGTATTAAAAAAATAATTATATATAGAGATATAGATTTGCCAAGGATCTGACATTCCCCTTGCTGAAATCTGATTGGCTGCCAACACTTCAACAAGGAAGTGTTGGCAGCCATCTCGGTACTCAGCTTCAGCGAGCTCCACAATAAACTTTTTGAAAAAAGAAAAGGGGACACGTTAGAAATACATTGAGCCCCTATCTGTGGTGCTGGGGCCCTCCGGTGACCCTGACAAGGCCAAAGAATACTTTAAAAAAGAAAGAAATTGCCAAGGAGTGTGACAGAGCCGCAAATCTGCGGCAACGTTTTTTTTAAAGAAACTAGCGTGGGCTCCTGTGCTTGTTTTTGATGAAGTCCCTGGGTGGACCAGGACCTGGGGACTTTTATTTAAAAAAAGAAGGGATCGCATGAGGCCCTCCTCCTGAGGCTCTTAGAGTTCCGGAGACCACCACCTCCCTGGGGCTTTCTTTACATATTAGAGTGAGGACGCGCTGCCCCCCACAGTGGGCTCTCTTGAGCCCCGGAGACAGCCACCTTCCTGGGGGTTAACTTAAAATATTAAAGCAGGACTGTATGGACCTCCCTCCATGGGCTGTTTAGAGCCCCGGTGACCACCACCTCCCTGGGGCTTAATATAAATAATTAGTGTGGGCCACGCGGACCGTCCACATCCCATGGACCACAACCCCCCAGGGCCAGCTCCTAGTATGTGACATTTTTATCTTGCTTTCCGCCTGCATGAATCCTCAGTCCGACTGTCAGGACGCTTGGGTTATTGACTACTGCAATTGAGTGATCTTTTGCAGATACGAAACAATGCAAATGTGAGTTAGGCGCTAGTGGATTTGGCACCGCCGTTGAAACAAGCATCATCTGCAATTCATAGAATGTCATTTGCGGTTTGTGGAGTAACTTCTGGTAGGGCTAAGGATTCGGCCTGGACGGCCATGTGAGAAGCCATCATCGCTAAAGGATTTAGTGGAGCTTGCATCTTGGGCCAGAGTCAGATAATGTTCTCGATCATGGGTCCCATTTGTTAGGCTTGCAAGTCTGGCACTGCTCTAGGCTGAGGAGGGCGACTTGTCTTTCTGCATCGTCCATGATTGCGGGCCCCTCACTACATCTCCCGTTCTCCCGACTCCAATGGGTGCAGGGCGCAAGGCCATAAGTCTGGCGCTTTCTATCCAGTCCCATGCTTCCTCTGAGGAGTCGGAGAAGTGTACTGTCCCGTAAACTAGGGCACGGAGACGGGCAGGGTATAGAGGTGAATAGCTTATGTTAAGTAGGCCTGGGCAGAGTTTGCGGAGGTCTGCTACACAGAACTCTGCAAAGTGACAAAAAAACTTGGCAGAGTTCCACAAGCGGCCGAGTGTGTTGCCTCGCGCCATTCATGCAAATTTTTAGCGCTGGGTGTTTGTCCCACGCTGTAAAATCAGCGTGAACAGCATCACGTGCAGCGCTAGAGCATCACATGCAGCGCAAGAGGGCACAGCCTCTTTCTGCTGCTGGAGTAGAAGTTCTACTCAAGCGGCAGCTTCATCAACGCGAATGGAAGGTTTCTCAACATGAACGGTAGCGACCATCTGTGACCGCCAGCATTGAGAAATCTTGCTGGGAAGCAGTCTAGCGTTGGATTTTCCTCACTCGCCAACTTACCAGTGGTGAGCGTGAGCAAGGAAAAAATTCTGCTCTGCGTTTTTTGGAACTCCACAAGATTTGTGGAGTGTGAAAAACTCTGCAATCTCCGCGAACAGAGGTCACCGCCCGGGCCTAAAGTTAAGGTCTCTGAGGTGCTTGAAAACGAGCTCCTTTGCCTCTGCACTGCCATGGTGTAGTCAGGAAAGATCATGACAGAATGATGTCTTGCAATTTTCGTACTTCATGTAAGATCTATTCCCAATCCTTGTAGTTCAGTAGAGGGAACAGAAAAGGTCTGGGGTCAGCATCAGTTAGTGGTTTGCGCGTTGGCACTCGGTGTGCATGTTTAATTGAGAAAAATGGCAAGAGCATGGTGCCATGCAGCAATGTATGGATAGAGTTCTCGGTATATCCCATAGCATCTTGACCCTCTACTCCTTCTGGAAGACCTACAACATGTATATTGTTCCTATGAGAGCAGCCCTCCACGTCTTCAACTCTCCATTCCAGGACATGCACGCGGTCCATCAGGATCTGCACCAAGGTCGTTGTTTCACGGGTTGTTGGTTGGAGTTCATCTAGATTGTGTTCAACAAAGTTCACTTTGTCTGCAAGTTTGCTATGATCTGCGTGCAGCAGTGTGAAATGTGCCATCGCTTTGTCACTTCTGCGTTTGAGTGATGCGCATGTGTGCTCAAGGGTTGTGCCGATCTTTACCACTGCTTGCTGGACTGTGTCCAGTTTGGCACAGAGAGGCATTTTTGAGACAAGTGATCCGTCCACCATTTGCATTTGGTCTCCAGTTCATCGTTCTGTGGTTGAGGCAGGGTGCGCCGTCGCAGGCTGGTACCCTGAATGCTGGCAACCCATGGCCAGCTGGAGGGTATTGGGCATCTGAGTGGCCATTGTGTGGTGAGGTGAGTCCAATGCCTGTGTCTCTCAGCATGTCTTCAGGTTTGCTAGTCTCAGTGTTGTGTAAGCTGACATGTTGGATCCTCAGGGGGGGCCACGGATAATAATTGCGTTGGATGTTTAAGTGTGGCTGGTTCTGCTGTGAATGGTAGCACAACAGGGCTGTGGGCACTAAATAAGGCTGATCCCAGCTCCAGGCAGATGTGCACCTTAAGAAGTGATTGGTGCCGGAGAAGGCTAGCTCAATTGTGCTTCCAGGACTCACAGCAGTGCAGGGGCTGCTCAACCAATTCTGGTGATGTGGCCAGGTGGTAGTATTCAAATCACTTCAACTTTAGTGGTTGGTGTTGGGGAGGGGATGGAGCTTGTGTCTGGGGGGGGTGCTGTATGTTTGTGTCAGGTTATGTGACCACTTCATGCATCAGCACAGCTCAGCCTGTTCTTCAAAAGTCCCCCTTTTGCAGCACATGGTTTGGAGAAAACCTCCCAGGAGGCCTGTGCGGGTCTTGACTGCTAGTCATCCTCAGGCAGATCACTACATTTTGTGAGTGACGGTGGGGGCTAAGTCCAAATCGGCTTCTGGGCACTTTAGCTCACTCTTTAGTGGCCAGGAGGGAGAGCTGGTGTGCAGTGCTGTGTATTTAGCCCCAGGAAAATTGCACCAGGTCTGAACGCCAATTCACAGCTGGTGATGAGGGCCCAGGCCCGGGTCCATTCCCATGCCCTGACTCGAGAGCGTAGGCCAGGCTGCAGTATCAAAAGGTGTCTGTATTGGTGGGAAGAACCTTCAAGTATGGTGCCTTTTCTTATATGAGAGGAAAGGTGCCAGGTCAGGCCAGGTGCAGGGGTCCAGCACTGTGTCTTCTGCTTCCCCCCAAGCTGTCGGGCCTAGGCCCGATATGGCCTAGGGGCTCTCACGCAGTGCCGCACTCAGAGGGTACGGGTAGCAGGAAAGCAGCAACCCCCCTGCTCCCAGCTCAACCAGCAGCGCCAATCCGGCCAGGTGGCAGTCCGCTTCCACGCATTCTGCATAGGCACCGCATATGCATCTCTGTGGGTGTGCCCTAGGTAGGCTCTCGGCAGTCAGGGCCGTGTGCCATTGTGCATCTTTCGTATTGCAGCCTGAGATGGAGGCCTGGGCCCAATTCCACACCTTACCCCTGCCTGTGTGTTTATTGACAGTATCGGATCCACCAAGGGTCAGATTTGGTACACTGGGTCCCCCAAGTAGGGTCTCGCAGCAACAGGTGAAGGGAGGGGCGTCGGAGTGGGGGAGGCGTCAACCTTCACCTCCCCCTGCATGGTCGAACCTAGGTCCCAACACAACCTCCAGACCGCATCCGGGGGTGGGGCGTGCAGGCAGGAGAGTGGCAACACCTTTTTCCCAGCTTTTTGAAAGTGCTGCTTTCACCAGTAAGCAATTCGGTCCCTCAGAGGCCTCGTTGGTGTTGAGTCCTGGCAACAGCCGATCCGGCCAGTAATGTGTCTCAGTTCTGCTGGCCCAGGCGGAGATCTCTGCAGTCACTTCGTTAGGTGTATTTTCAGGCCAGTGGGTGGGCAGTTAGGGGTAGTCAGTCCATCCATTAGTTCGGCTCATCATTTCCGCTCAGCTCCCAGCACCCCGCCTTCACACCGGTGCAGGCCCCAGTCAGGTTTCACTCCAGGATCCACAGCCGCAGGGGTAATCCGCTCAGTGAAGAGATGTGCTGGTGGGTAACGTCAGAGGGAGGCAAATGCGGCAGGTCTGGACAGCGAATGCCTTAGTTGGGTCAGGATTCATGGCGGATAAAGGGATAAGTGTGCGGAGTCTCTCTAGAGCTTGTCTGCCATCTCGGCTTGCTAGCCCCACCCCCTTCTAATTTTTCCATTCTTATGTATGCATTCAGATGAAGCGTGGTGCCGCAAGCCAATTTGCTGTGCCAAATTGTGTTATTTTAAAAGCACAGGGATGCATCATATTAACAACAATATGACGCATCCGTGTGCTTTCCCCTGTGCTGGTGCACAATTGGCTGCCATGTGGCAATGCAGGTGCTGGAGTGGGTAATACTACATTTTGTATACCCCCCCATTCTGCATGTTTATATTAATCCGAATAATCAAGTAATTGTAATATTATTAATCCGTTTGAAGTGATAACTCACCAATTATATTAACAAAAGAATTACACGTGGGAATTGCACCTTGCATGGCTATATTAATTGTAAACTAACTTGAGTATTTATTTATTTATGTCATTTGTAAAGCGCTTGAATCACCCCGGGTGTATACCGACCTCCCGGACCCATTTCTGATTCTATTCACTACCTCCTCAATACAATTGCTTCTCATGTGATATCCTCCAGCAGATTTCTTCTCCTGGGTGACTTCAATGTCCATAGTGAGATCCCCAATGATTCAGATGCGGTTACTCTTTTGACCGAACTATCAACGTTAGGACTTACCAAAATTAATACTGCCCCTACACATAGCGGAGGCCACACTCTAGATTTAGTCCTTTCTAATACCCCACACATCGAATACCTTTCAACTAATCCATTGACCTGGTCTGACCACTCCTCAATAGAATTCAATTTACTCGGCCCTGCAGATCAAATGACCATAAATAAATCACTATCACGAGAATACAGACAATGGTACAAATTAATCCCCACACTATTCCATGACACATTCATCCCGCCTCATTATTCTGCCTCTGATTCACTAGATACATGTATAACCACCCTCCAAAATTCAATCAAATCTACTATAGATGCCCTAATTCCCCTGAAACATTCCTCAGCCACCACTAAACGCACTCAGGCCCCCTGGTACTCAGAAAACCTCTGTGCAGAAAAAAGCCACTGTAAACAACTAGAACGTCTATGGCGCAAAACTCAGGACCCTTTGGATAAAGGCAAATACAAATTAGCACTGGACTCCTATCACAAAAACATAAAATTTGCTCGGAAAAACCACATAGCCAACCTATTAAAGACTACAGACAACACTCCCAAAGTCCTTTTCCAAGTACTCAACTCCCTCATTAATCCCAAAGCCTGCAACCCAGAAGATGAACCTACTCAGGCACTTTGTGACAACATAGCCAATCATTTCTCACAGAAAATAAATGAAATATATAACAAAATAACTACCACTACTACGTACCAGAACCAGCACATTACATTAGCCTCCCTCCTCCCACCACACTCATCCTTCAAAAATTCCCTCTGCTCACGACTCAAGAAACTGAATCGCTCCTAAGATCTGCCAAGTCAGGCTCCCCCAAGGACCTCATTCCAGCCAAAATTTCAAAAAGTTTAGCAGGGGAACTTGCTACACCCCTTTGTCATATCCTCAACAAATCCATCGAGGAAGGCAAGCTACCCAATGACTGGAAGGCAGCACAGATCATGCCTATAAGAAAGAACACCAAACTTGCTCCAAATGTGATATCCAACTATCGCCCAATTTCATTACTCCCCTTACACAGCAAACTGCTAGAAAAACATATCAACACCCACCTGTCCGCATTCATTGAATCTTCCGACTGTCTTGACCACACACAATCAGGATTTCGGCCTCGACACAGCACAGAATCAGCTTTAGTCAATGTCATTGATAACATTCGAATGTAGACAGACGCTGGCCGAGCAGTAATTCTCATACAGCTCGACCTGTCTGCTGCATTCGACACCATTTCACACCAGATTCTACTGGAAAGACTACAAACCATAGGAATACAGGACACGGCTCTGGATTGGCTAAGGAACTTCCTTAAAGGAAGAACCCAAACAGTAAACTTGGGCCCTTTCAGTTCTAAGACCACCTCGGTCACAAAGGGAGTTCCTCAAGGCTCCTGCCTCAGTCCCTCCCTTTTTAATGTGTACGTCGCTCCTCTGGCCACACTCCTGAGAAACATTGGATTCACTCCACTCTCTTACGCTGACGATACTCAGCTTCTCCTCTCTTTTGATAAAGATTCCCCCAACACTAAAAATATCTTCTCAGAAGGCATGAAAACTATAAGATCATGGATGAGCAATAACTTCCTACAGCTCAACGCAGGAAAAACAGAAATAATGCTGTTCAAGGATGCAATTACTAGTTGGGCACCGAGCTGGTGGCCTGAAGAACTAGGCCCTTCCCCGACACCAGTGGTTAAAAACCTTGGGGTTCTAATTGACAGCAAACTCAATCTGGATGAGCACATAAATTCAACTAAACGTGCATGCTTCCATGCCCTTGGCCTACTCCGTAGAGTATTCCATTTTCTCCCTTCTTCCACTCGGAAAACTTTGGTACATGCTTTAGTACTCAGCCGTCTGGACTTCAGCAATGCCCTACTTATTGCCGCAAAGGAGTCCTCCCTGAACAGCCTACAGGTAGTCCATAACACGGCAGCTCGCCTGATAGCCAGTGCATCCCACCGCACACCCTCTCTCCCTCTACTCCGTAAACTACACTGGTTACCAATACGTTAGAGGATCCAGTTCAAAATCTGCTGTCTGGTGTTCAAAGGCCTCAACCATATGGCACTGACATATTTGGCGGACAAACTAGTTAGGTATTTCCCTTCACGTACCCTCCGTTCTCAAGGGAAAGGTCTCCTTACCATGCCAAGGATAAAACAAACCAGATTGGGAGGCAAATCATTCTCCTACCTTGCCCCCCAACTATGGAACCAGCTACCTCTGGACATCCGGCTCTGCAACAACTACCTGTCTTTTAGGAAAAAAACTGAAAACAACACTCTTCTAAATTCATGCAGCATTCTCCCTTCTCGTCCGCAGCGCGGAGATACCCCACCCATGGCTATATTAATTATAAACTAACTTGAGTACGCATATTAATAGTAGAAAACTAGAATATTGCATGTTATATGTTGCTTTGGTGATGTATTTGTGATTTGTGCTTTATTCAGTGAGTATAAACCGCTCTGAGTGTTGCTTCTGCTAGATAAATACACACACATATGGGTATTAGCAAGGGAATAACATTTTGTTAGCCATTTCTATGTCTTAAGTACGTTTTTGTGTTTCTTCTGCTCAAGTTGACCATTTCGGCCTAAACAAGATGGCTGAACAAGACGTTAAACGTGACTGCCCTGACAACACGAGGTTCTGGGTGAAGTGCGCAGGCGTCACCGCCAGCAGCAGTGGCCTGGACCTGATCCCGGGAGAACATGTACCCTTCAAGGACGCTCCGGGAACCTATCCAAGACCAAAGACAAAGCTCAATTTAAAAGCCGGAACAAGCAAGTTTGATGACTTCATCGTTCAACACCCTGAGAACTGTACCCCTCAACCCCAAGTGGACCAATCAGGACTTTCTAAACCCCGATCTTGATACTTTTTGACATTATTTTCATTATAAAAGTAGGTAGGGAATTGAACTTATATCGGGCTTGCTCTTCTTTGACTAACTTGATTTCCTGACGTTATGCTGACGGAGAGGACGGTGACACTGCTGGACAGCTGTTATCCTGAATCTTTGAGAGACTGAATTGCGGCCTAAACTTTGCTGAATAAAATTCTTCTTGACGGACTGACTTAGAGGACGACTTTAGCCAGAATAGGTAAATATGATGCTCTGAAATGATGATGATGATTTCTAACGTTTCTTGCAATGTTTCTTAGATAAAGAATAATTGATTAATTGACTAATGTGTTGTGTTGATTATTTAAGAAGAGAATTTAATGAGATTTAAAGACTAGATAAATGACTGTGAAACTAAACCTGCAAACAACTAAATGATCCATCTCCTTATGAGAGGGATGTCTGAGGTCAATGTGTTTAGTGTAAGGTAAAGGTATTCCTTTCATGTCAGCGTTTGGAAACATATTTCCCTCAGAAAACAAATCAACTGAGAGTAAGTATTGGTGTTATGGGCCCCACCAATGAATGTATATGAGTGAATTTGATGCTGAGGTAGTTGATCTGTGCCGAAGGGGGAATTTGATGTTCTGCGCTGCAACAGTTTTTCTGATAGCAAGACAATGGTTTTTATTGTTTTGGTTTGATGATTATTGCTTGTAAATAGCTTATTGATTATTGGTTATTGAAATTGGTTTATGTACTAACACTCTATGTTGAGTCGCGTTGAGTTTTATGTTGTTTGCACAGCTTCTGGGATGGGGAAGTCGGAAGTTTGTAACGGTTCCGTAGTAGAGCAGAGGTAAGCGCTGTTCTCGGGAAAGACGGAATTGTTGTTATCCTATAGGTACACAGGAGAAACATGTGACGATTGAAGTTGCACGACGCATTGTCTGGGTTCGATCCGGTGACATTGCCGTGTGTTGCCATTAGAGACATTTTCTGTGTGAGAGAAGTATGTATGATAGCGAAGGTTACCTGTGAAATTCTGGTCTTAGGCACTAGGGATCCAACTGGCATTCCGATAACGCTTATCACTGGAAAGGTAATAGGTACTCTCTGAGCTTGTTAGAAGGACAAAGGAGAGGTAAGCGCTGCTTTGTTAACGTATGTCATAATTCTGTAGTAGGACAGACTGTTCGCTGTTCTCGGGAAAGACAGGATTCTGTGTGAATGTACTACATTTTCTTGTGTGAAAGTGCATGAATGAAAAGGCATTCAGGTTAATTGTGAAACTCTAGTTTTATTTCTCAGGAGCATTGGGTCTCCAACTATCACCCTTATGCATCAAGCCAAAATCCAGTCGGTAAAATACCGATTCGTTAATAGCTCCCGGTATTGCGTGAAAAATACCCAATCCCAATGCATCAACCCAAAACCCGAGCAAATAACGAATCGCTAAATAAATAACCTCGAACATACCGAATCGCTAATACCCAAAATGCTAATTTACCGATTCGCTATATACCGAATTAGCAATTACCGAAATCACTATTAGCTCCCGGAAATTGCCAATAGCAAATAACGAATCGCACCCCAATGCAACAAAACTCGCTAATAACGAAAATCCCAAAAATCGCTATTTTGCCAGAGCTAAATAAGGGGCATCAAAACCTGGAGGTAAAGTTACAAAAAAAAAAAAAAGATGAGGATAAATTCTTCCTACATGTGCAAATGATTGAGGCAATCACTAAACCCTTAAATGTGGCCCAGGAGACCCTGTTGGCTCCCACAAAATGGCTGCCCTCTACGTGCTTGCAAGGAGGATGCGGATCAATGCAGCAGGACAGCGCAGGAGAAGGGTCCAGGAGCGAGTGTTCAGACTGCGCATAACCTTGCTCGGCCAGAATGAGGACGAGGTGTACCAGAAGTATCGCCTCAATCGCGCTATGATCATGCGCCTGATTGCAGACCTGGAACCATTACTGCAGCACCAGACACACAGGACAAATGCTATCCCTGCGCACGTTCAGGTCCTATGCAGCCTGCACCTACTGGCCTCAGGGAGTTTCCAGGGGGTAATTGCGGTGGCCGGAGGTGTTTCGCAAAGCGCACTGTCACGCTTCTTCAAGAAATTCCTAGATGCCATGCTGACAATGCTCCACACACACATCAGCTTCCCCACAACCCCACAGCAGTTGGACCGCACCAAACAGGCATTCTACCAGGTGGCACAATTTCCACATGTGATTGGATGCATCGACTGCACGCATATCCCCATATGTCCTCCGTCAGCAAATGAGTACCTATTCAGGAACCGCAAGTCATACCACTCGATCAACGTGCAGGTTGTGTTCAATGCCAACAACATCATAACGGACCTAGTGGCACAATTCCCAGGGAGCACACACGACTCATACATCTTCCGCAACAGTGGAATGCACAGGCGACTACTCAATGGAGAATTTGGAGAGGGACTCCTGTTAGGTACGTAGAACTACGCTTCCCCACACCAACACCACACATGTATGTACATCACCAATGCTAAGTCTATGCTTCTATCTTCTAGGTGACAGTGCTTACGCCCTGCGGGAATACATACTCACCCCATACCTAAATCCAGCAACCCCGCAGGAACATCGCTACAACGCTGCACACATCAGCACGAGGAATGTGATAGAGCGGACTTTTGGGATTCTCAAGAGCCGCTTCCGTATCCTCCACAAGACTGGTGGCGCCATGCTATACCAACCAGACACATGCTGTCGAATAATTGCTGTATGTGCAATGCTGCACAACATTGCCACCAGAAGGGGGATACCCATGGAGGTGGACAGGGATGACGACCACCAGGCTGACCAACCACCCGCCCAACGACGACCGGCACACATCCCAAACACAGCAGAGGGCCATAGGAGGCGGACAGACATAATGCAAAATCATTTTTGACCCTGGGTAAAATGAGACATAACAAGTTGGTGTTGGGTGCAACTGTTTAATGCACAGTAGCACTGAGGATTGTGCAACAGAACTAGCATTGTGAATCATGCTCCGATTGCATAAATGTAAATAAAAGGTTCCTTGAAGTCAGGCCTGTGCAAACACAATAATTGGATGGCCATGGTTGCTCCACCATGGACCTGCAGCATGTCCAAATTTCTAGTGGCGCTTGCCACGTACACCAAGCCACCGCTCAGGTGCATCCAAAGCCTCACCACGGCCTGTCCCCGTGGAGGCACGCGAACTGCGGCGCCTGGTGCTGGCCTCTGCCAGTGACACGCTGCTGACACTGGAGGCAGCCTCACTGGTGTCATCCCCTCCCAATGCTGCAGCACTGCATGTGCTGCTCTGAAGTTGTTCCACAGCAGTGGTGATGTGTCCCAGTGACTTGGCCACATCACCGCAGAAGTGCCCAAGGTCCACCTGCAGGGAGACTGTGCGGCGTGCCAACACAGCGGTGCAGTTGCTGTGCCGTTGTATGGCCTTGGTAGCGGCGGCAGAACGCAACATTAGCTGCCGGTTACTCCTCCTCTGGGACTCATGGCCCTCCCTGATGGCACGGGTGAGCTCACGTACCTCCTCCCTGAGCTGAGCATTGCCATCAGCAACCGCAGCGGTCTGGTCCCTGACCGCCGTGCCCATGTCCCTGACCGCGGAGCCCATGTCGGTGACTGCTGCAGTCATGGCGCGCATCTCCCTCGCTAGGCGCACGATATTGCAGCTGATGCTAGCCACATGTCTTCCCTGCAGGTTCTGTGTACGCAGCATCCTCTCCTCGATTGCAGAGGTTGTTGGGACATCCTGGTCTGCTGAGGAGACGGAACTGCGACGGGCCCTGTGACGCCGTGCGTGTCTTGAGCCTCCAGGTGGTGCAGCAGGTGGTGTGGATGTGCGCTGCGTGGGTGCCAATTGCGGGGGGGGGGTTGCCATCTCCTGCAAGGGCGCAACTTGGTGCCTGTGCCTCTGCGGTATTGTCAATTTGGGAAAAAGGGGGTGGTGATGGACAGAGTTTCTGAATGATGCAGAATACTCTTACCAAGTCAAGAGATCATGGTTTTAATCCATCACCGTTTTTTAGCTCACTGCACCATCCCAGCTCAGAACCTGGCTACATGCAAATTAGTCTGTACCTGTCCCATTGCATGATGGGAACAGGGCAAACCAAACTACCTAGCCAATTCTTATACTGGGAAGGAAACAAGCTTCCGGGGACCGGTTTCTGGCATCACAGCCTTCGTCGGCCCGGCTTGCCTGAATCCTGATGGTGCAATGAGCAAGGGACTCACGTCTGAGCATACCCTCCCACACTGAGTGTGGATAAAAATCAATTTGGGAAAAAGGGGGTGGTGATGGACAGAGTTTCTGAATGATGCAGAATACTCTTACCAAGTTAAGAGATCATGGTTTTAATCCATCACCGTTTTTTAGCTCACTGCACCATCCCAGCTCAGAACCTGGCTACATGCAAATTAGTCTGTACCTGTCCCATTGCATGATGGGAACAGGGCAAACCAAACTACCTAGCCAATTCTTATACTGGGAAGGAAACAAGCTTCCGGGGACCGGTTTCTGGCATCACAGCCTTCGTCGGCCCGGCTTGCCTGAATCCTGATGGTGCAATGAGCAAGGGACTCACGTCTGAGCATACCCTCCCACACTGAGTGTGGATAAAAATCAATTTGGGAAAAAGGGGGTGGTGATGGACAGAGTTTCTGAATGATGCAGAATACTCTTACCAAGTCAAGAGATCATGGTTTTAATCCATCACCGTTTTGTAGCCAGGTTCTGAGCTGGGATGGTGCAGTGAGCTAAAAAACGGTGATGGATTCAGGCAAGCCGGGCCGACGAAGGCTGTGATGCCAGAAACCGGTCCCCGGAAGCTTGTTTCCTTCCCAGTATAAGAATTGGCTTGGTAGTTTGGTTTGCCCTGTTCCCATCATGCACTGGGACAGGTACAGACTAATTTGCATGTAGCCAGGTTCTGAGCTGGGATGGTGCAGTGAGCTAAAAAACGGTGATGGATTAAAACCATGATCTCTTGACTTGGTAAGAGTATTCTGCATCATTCAGAAACTCTGTCCATCACCACCCCCTTTTTCCCAAATCGTTTTTATCCACACTCAGTGTGGGAGGGTATGCTCAGACGTGAGTCCCTTGCTCATTGCACCATCAGGATTCAGGCAAGCCGGGCCGACGAAGGCTGTGATGCCAGAAACCGGTCCCCGGAAGCTTGTTTCCTTCCCAGTATAAGAATTGGCTTGGTAGTTTGGTTTGCCCTGTTCCCATCATGCACTGGGACAGGTACAGACTAATTTGCATGTAGCCAGGTTCTGAGCTGGGATGGTGCAGTGAGCTAAAAAACGGTGATGGATTAAAACCATAATCTCTTGACTTGGTTAGAGTATTCTGCATCATTCAGAAACTCTGTCCATCACCACCCCCTTTTTCCCAAATCGTTTTTATCCACACTCAGTGTGGGAGGGTATGCTCAGACGTGAGTCCCTTGCTCATTGCACCATCAGGATTCAGGCAAGCCGGGCCGACGAAGGCTGTGATGCCAGAAACCGGTCCCCGGAAGCTTGTTTCCTTCCCAGTATAAGAATTGGCTTGGTAGTTTGGTTTGCCCTGTTCCCATCATGCACTGGGACAGGTACAGACTAATTTGCATGTAGCCAGGTTCTGAGCTGGGATGGTGCAGTGAGCTAAAAAACGGTGATGGATTAAAACCATGATCTCTTGACTTGGTAAGAGTATTCTGCATCATTCAGAAACTCTGTCCATCACCACCCCCTTTTTCCCAAATCGTTTTTATCCACACTCAGTGTGGGAGGGTATGCTCAGACGTGAGTCCCTTGCTCATTGCACCATCAGGATTCAGGCAAGCCGGGCCGACGAAGGCTGGGATGACAGAAACCGGTGCCCGGAAGCTTGTTTCCTTCCCAGTATAAGAATTGGCTTGGTAGTTTGGTTTGCCCTGTTCCCATCATGCACTGGGACAGGTACAGACTAATTTGCATGTAGCCAGGTTCTGAGCTGGGATGATGCAGTGAGCTAAAAACGGTGATGGATTAAAACCATGATCTCTTGACTTGGTAAGAGTATTCTGCATCATTCAGAAACTCTGTCCATCACCACCCCCTTTTTCCCATCTGCGGTATTGTGGCTGTACTAGCTGCAGGCTGTTTTGCTGGTGCCGTTGCTTGTGGCGCAGGTGCTGGTGCCTTGGCTTGTGGCACTGGTGCTGGTGCCGTTGATTGTGGCGCTGGTGGAGGTGGTGCTGGTGGGGTGGCAGGTGTTGGCGGTGCGTGCGCATCCTGCGCTGTCTCCTGGTCTGACTCCACGGGTGTCTCAGAAATGATCAGCTGGTCGCTGTCGTCAGAGTCCCCAGGTGATGCATCTGTGTGTGAAACAGTGCATGATTAGTGGGATGATTACACCTACATAGTGTTGTACCCATTAATGTCCCTCTGTGGTCCAACAAATGAACAGTCTACAGCCATGTACAAAATATGTGGTGTGTGCTCATAGGATTTACGCCTGTACCTGCACTCTGGGCTGACTAGACTACAACTCCCAAGATGCAGTAGTGTCATGTGTGGAGCTGTCTGTGCCAGAGCTGCAGACACAGTGAGATTGGGCTGGGGGCATGGGTATGGATTTACGCTATGCTGGGTGTGGCACAGGCATGCATCTTACCTTGGGCACTTGTGGCTGCGCCGGACGTGTCCATCTGGATCACCCCCACGACGGCTTCCCGCTCTATCGTCCCTTCCACAAGGTCCTCCAGGGCTGTGTTGGATGGTGCAGTGGTTGTTCCGCCTCCAGTCCTTCTTGCCTCCCGGAGCCTCTCAGCAATCCTCTCTTTGGCGCGCTTCCGCAGGTCATACCACCGTTTTTTAAGGTCGTCGATGCTGCGGCTAGTGACGCCAACCGCATTGACCCTCTCACGGATGCGCTGCCAGATGCGCCGCTTCTCTGTCTCAGGCACCTTGAGGGACAGCTTGCCAAAGAGGCGGTCGTGTTTGCTGGACACTCCCTCGATGAGGTACTCCAGCTCCCTGTCCGAAAACTTCTTCTTGCGCTTGCGTGCAGATTCTGCGCTGTATGGCACTTCCTGCGACATGATGGATGTGTGATGTGAATGGCAGAATCAGTGTGGCCTCACTCTGCACAGCCTGTCCTTCTTTCCAGCTCCTGTCTGCTCCTCTGTCGAGGCTATGTGGGTGGGGCAGCAGTATTTCCTGGTTGGTGATGTCATCAGCCCGTTCCCGGAGCGACGCGGCAATTTGCGATTTCGCTATTACCGATTCGGTAATAGCTAATTTGGTATTACCGAACTCGCTATTAGCCAAATCGGTATTACCGAACTCGCTATTTGCTAGTGAGGCCGTTTGCGTGCCCCGCTATTAAGGAATCGGTAAATTTAGCGATTTTTAAGGAATCGCTAAATTTCACCGAATCTGTTGATGCATGCCAATTACCGATTCCTTAATGGCGATTCCTTATTTTTCGCTATTAAGGAATCGGTATTAGTTTGGTTGATGCATATGCCCCTATGTGTCTTAATTCTGGAGAAATGGTTGACTAATGCTTGTTAGAAGGGAGAAGTAGAAGGATGTGCTACTTTATCAACGGAAGTAACGATTCCGTAGTAGGGCAGAGGTAAGCGCTGCTCTCGGGAAAGACGGAATTCTCGTGAGAAAGGTCTATTGCTATTCTTTGGTTAGCGAAGCGGACAATGAAGACGTTTTTATGTTGTTACTAACAGAATTGTAGAAATTGAAACAAAAAAACTTACTGAGCAGATTTGTAAAGGAGGGGTAGACAGGAGCAGGAGCTGCCGCAGCGGCTGCTGACGTCAGAACGACCGCGCTGGGATTGGACAGTCGGTCGGAACCGTAAAACGCTCTGGATTGGTGCGTTAGTGTGCGCTGCGCCAGGAGTGGAGAAATACAGGGTGACGTAAACGCTCCCTATTGGTGTGTTAGTGTGAGTCGCGCTCAGATTTGAGAATTGTGACAGTGACGTAGACGCTCCGGATTGGTGCGTTAGTGTGAGTCGCGCTGCAATTGGACAGAATAGCGGTACAGTCGTAAGGAGAAACTAGTGAGACACGAAAGAAAGAAAAATGTATTACGATCCACCAGAAAGGGAGAAAAAGTCATGGGTTGGTAAAATTAAGAAGTGGTTTAAGAAGGACAAACCAATCATAACTAGGGAAGGACAGTTACTTCCTCCACCGAAAACCCCTGCATCCTTCATGGTTGCAAAATATGGCTATCACACCTGCATTTGGTTAGATAATTGGGTTAAATACACTGAAAAGGACGGAGTATTGGCTTTTCCAGAGCATGGTTCATTTAATTTGGCTGTTTTGAGAAATTTGAGAGAGAAAATGATGAATTTAGAACCGAGACCTAGACCGACTCAATTTGAGGCTTTGACAGAGTGGGAAGACGAAATGCTTGACCGAGAAAGACAGAGAAATGGTAGAGGATATAGGTACCTGTTTGGCAGATCATACAGACATGAGACGCATGATGATCGAAAATAGGCATAATGTGGAATCGAGAGGGTATGGAATGAATGAGTCAGAGGACGATGTTCTTGATGTAATGTTTTACAAGAATCCACCACCATACCGACCAGAACCAGAAATATTTACTCCAAGTGCCCCAATGAAAGAAACAGTACGAATCATAAAATCGGAACCAGAGTTCCAAGATTTGGGAAGAAACAATGCCATTAGAGAGGTAGAAAAGAAGTCTGGAGGAAAAATGGATGGAGAAAATTCTGCAGAATTAGCAAAAACGACCCTAGAATTAACCGAGAAAATATGAGAATTAACTAAGAATCTAGAAGCGGTAACTGTTCCAGTAACGATAGGTCCAGTAATGCCTATTTTTGACAAGCAGAAAGATAGTGAACATTGTTTGACAGTCCCTTATAAAAGTAATAAACCGGTTGAACAACCAAGAATGAGTCAGAGTGAGAATCCATGGAGACAGATTATTGAACCAAATTTTTCAAATAACCCGTTTGTAGTTCAAAACTGTGCAGAGAAACGTATGACAATGTTAGAGACAATGTCAGAAACTCAAAAAGATTTTGGACAAGGAAATGTAGAGAAGCTAGTAGGGCCATCTACAGAGGAGTTGAGTGAAGGGTTGAGAAGTTTGCAAAAGAAAGACAAGGAATCCCAGTCAATAGTTGTAGCTAAATTATGAATGGTACTGGAAGAATTAATAGTAGGAACTATCCCGACAGAGAAGTTAAAAACCTACCAAGATGAGGAATTGTTATTTCTGTGAAACAGCGCAACATGGAGAGCGAAAAGTCTTCATGAAAGAATAGAAATAGTGGCAAATAAGTTGGAAATTGATATTGAAAAGGTAAAAGCCTTACAGAAACCCTATCGAGTAGATTTCACCGAAAAAGATATTGAAAACATGAATACCATAGGACTAACAGGTCAGATTAAGGAAATAATTATTTTGTTGAGAAAATGGGGAGATGTGGACAAATGGAAGAGCAGATGGTATCGCAAACGAGATGATGTTTCAGACAAAACGTTTTCAGCTTATCCTGTGAGAGAGAAAGAGAAGGTTGTGACAGAATACCCTATGAGAGAGATTCCGGGAGGAGGATATGTGCATGTTCCATGGACTAGACAGGATATTTTGTCATTTACGAATGACTTCCCTCGACTGCGTGAAAAACCCGTCGAGTGGTATAGACAGGTGGACAGATTTGTGAAATTATCCAAAGTATTGTGGATCGATCTAAATAGCCTGTTTTACATAATCGTACCAGCAGATCTATGGACAAAATGTAAAATAGTAATAGATTGGCCAACACAGGAATACCCAAGGGATCCTAAGACAGGAGCTCCAGACCCTGAGGTAATGAAGAAATACGAGCAGGTTATGGCATTTTTGAAGAACAAAGTACCCCCTAAAGAGACAGATTGGGTAAAAATTGATAGAACACATCAGGAAAGCAAAGAACCAGAACATGCCTATAATGAGATGTTAATTTTAGCCTTTAAACAATTCAGTGGAGATGAAAATTTGAGTGACAAGGATTTGAGTCATTTCGTATACAGATTTGTATATGGTCTTCGTCCAGAAATTAGTGAAATGATAAAACAGCATACGGTAGATTGGCAAAACAAGAAAATAGACGAAGTATTGAGACATGCTAAATATTTCAGTGATGAAATTGAAGCAAAAAAGCGAAAATTAAAAGAGAAGGCAATGTGGGCACAGGTAAAAGTAGCAGAGAGACAGGAAGAACAATTAGTAGAACAAGCTGGGTCAAAACAGAGATTTAATCCTGGGAAAAATAAAGGGAATATTGAGGAAGCTAAGAAGAAATTTCTGTGTCATAATTGCGGTAGGATAGGACATTGGAAATCCGAGTGTAAGAATCCACCAAGTACTAATGATGAAAATTCATCCTTGAATCCACAGGTGCAGAATGAGGTGAGTGGTCAGCAGCAACGACAGCAGCAGGATGTAACACAACAGAATCAGGTGCCAAAACCACCTTTTCCACGGAACAAAAATTGCCAGAAGTATAGTAAGGAGAATGGATTCTACAACGAAGAACAGGTAAATAAGCCGCAACACGCTAGCGCTGCTTCGCAGTATTGGCTGCAACGCGATGAAAGCGATTCAGAAGAGGGTTATTGACGGTGCCGAAGGGAGGAAGAAGAGTGCGTACTTGGCGCAACTCTAGAAGTAGACCAGACAGGCCCATTTGTAGATGGAAAGGTTAATAATGAAAATATTACTTTCCTAGTTGATACTGGTGCTACACGATCAACTGTTAGATCAGCTGATGTTAAGAATCTTCCTCTCTCGGATGAAACAATCCAAGTAGTTGGTGTGTCCAACAGACAGATTAAAACTTACCTTATAGAACCAGTGAAAGTTAGTATAGGGAAATTCTCTGAATTGCACAGATTTGTAGTGTGCGATACCAGTCCTGTGAACTTGTTAGGTAGAGATTTATTGTGCAAGATGAATTGCACTATATTTTGTACTCCAGATGGAATAGCCTTTGAAATACCAGATGATGATGTGCTGTATAAAATTACAATGGCAACAGAGAGAAAGAGGTTACAGGAACCTATGCTGTATTCAACCCTGAAGAACTACCAAAAGAATTAAAACAATCAGTAAAAGCAGAAGTTTGGGACTTTACAGGAGAAGACGTAGGATTGATGAGGAATGTAGATCCAGTAAAGATAACTGTAAAAGAAGGAGTATGTTACCCAAATGTCCCACAATATAAATTGACCCCTGAAATAATCGAAGGAGTTACTCCTGTGATTGAGAAAATGATAAAACAAGGAATTTTGAGAGAAATAATGAGTATCCCATGTAATTCACCAATAACGGGACTGAAAAAGTCTAGTGGGAAGTTCAGAATAGTGTAAGATCTGAGAAAGATAAACAAAATTGTTGTACCATGTTGTCCCATTGTACCGAATCCATCTGTGATTTTATATCAGATCCCTCATGACGCAGAATGGTACACAGTGATTGATTTGTGCCATGCTTTCTTTTCCATCCCATTGCACCATGACAGCCAGCAAATTTTTGCATTTCGTTTTGGCGAACGTATTTTGGCTGGGTGCCGAATTCCACAGGGGTATATGGAAAGCCCCTCAATATTTAATCAGCTATTGAAAAAGTCTTTGGAGAGTCTAGAAATGCCTGAAAATTCAGTACTAGTCCAGTATATCGATGACCTACTTGTGGCATCGAAAACTCGTGAAGCTTGTGAGGTAGACATGGTAGCTTTGCTGAATCATTTGGCAGATGGAGGATTAAAAGTGTCACCATCAAAATTACAATTTTGTAAGAAAGAAGTCCAATATTTAGGACACAGCATTAAGAAAGGACACAGGAAAATAACCATAGACAGAATCAGGATCATAAAGAGAATGAGTCCACCAATGACCCAAAGAGAAGTGAGAATGTTTATGGGAATGGTTGGATATTGTCGTCAGTGGATAGGAAATTTTTCATTGATTGCAAAACCTTTGGTGCGATTGACAAGAAGTGATGTAAGAGATCCAATTGATTTGAACAAAGAAGAGTTGGCAGCATTCAAGAAGTTAAGAGAAGGATTGTGTGAAGCGCCTGCATTAGGTATGCCTGACTACGATAAGAAGTTCAAATTGTATTGCAGTGAGAGAAATGGATGTGCGCTCTCTGTTCTAGTGCAGAGGCATGGAAAACTGAGGAAACCAACTGCATATTTTTCATCCATGTTGGACCCAGTAGCTGTAGCCCTTCCTAGGTGTCTGAAAGCAGTAGCTGCTACATGTCGAAATTTGGAACAGAGTGAAGGACTTGTAATGGGATACCCTGTGAAAGTGTTTGTACCTCATGATGTGGCGATTCTTTTAACAAGGAGTCGTACTCAGTATATGACGCACAGACGACTGACTAAGTATGAAAAGGTCATTTTGGGTGCAACAAATGTGAGTCTTGTGAGATGCGTGAATGTGAATCCTTCAACATTGTTGCCTGATGTAGAGCATGTGGAGGTAAGAGATGAAGCAGATCATGATTGTTTGGATGTACTTGATTTCTGTACAAAACCAAGACCTGACATAAAAGATTACCCTTTACCAGAAAGTGATTATGTCATGTTTGTTGATGGATCTTGTTTGAGAACAGATGATGGAGTGCTAAGATCAGCATATGCGGTATGTACAGTTGCAGCAGTGATGGAAGCATCATATTTGAAAGGAGTAAGGTCGGCCCAAGTAGCTGAACTTATTGCCCTGACCAGAGCATGTAAGATCTGGAAAAGTGTGAGAGTGACTGTGATAACTGATAGCCAGTTTGGCTATGGGGTGGTCCATGATTTCGGCCAAATTTGGCTGCAAAGAGGTTTCCTGACCTCAAGTGGAACCCCCATTAAGAATGCTGAAGTGGTTGGAAAGTTGCTTGAGGCAATACAGCTGCCTAGGCAATTGGCTGTGGTAAAATGTACTGCTCATAGTCGCAGTGGTGATTACATTGCCACTGGAAATAAATTCGCCAATGACATGGCACAATATTGTGCACGAAATCAGAATTCAATCAATCGGGCAAAGGAAAGGGAGTTGATTTCTTGTTTCCCAATGTTTACTAACACTGTGGGAACATGGGATGAGGTAAGACAATTGCAAGAAGAAGCAGGAGAGGAAGAAGTAAAACAGTGGGTAAAAGCAGGATGTGCACAAAGAGAGAAAGATCATATGTGGGTCTATCGAGATGGAAGACCAGTTATGCCTGATAGCATGATGTCTGCCATGCACGGATGTATCATGGACAGGGACATATAGGGAGAGACGCCATGATTAGGTCTTATAAACAAACTTGGTATAATGCCAAGTTCAGGCTTGAGGCGGAAAGTATTTGTCAAAGATGTCTAATTTGTCAGCAATACAATCCAGGAAGAAAGACAGTGGTGAGTCTAGGAACAATAGGTCAAGAGGGAGGGCCTTTCACCAGAATGCAAGTAGATTTCACTGAGATGCCTCCTTATAACAGGTTGAGGTATGTTCTGGTGATGGTGTGCCTATTCTCCAGGTGGGTAGAGGCGTTCCCAACAAGAAGAACTGATGTAATGACAGTGGCAAAATTATTGTTGAGGGAATTTATACCTAGGTTTGGGTTCCCAGTAACAATTGAATCAGACAGAGGAGGACATTTTCATAATGAGATCATAAAACTGATTTGTGAAGCATTGAATGTATGACAAAAACTGCATTGTGCCTACCGACCAGAGGCTTCTGGTGTAGTAGAACAAATGAATGGTACTATAAAAAACAGAATAGGGAAAATGTGTTTATCCACAGGTATGAAATGGCCCGATTTCTTGCCTCTGGTACTCATAACTATTAGATCAATACCAGACAGAACTACTGGTTTGAGTCCTCATGAGATTCTCATGGGACGCGCAATGAGACATGTATTTATACCAGACAACAAGCTAATGACAATAACTGATGACATGGTATTGGAATACTGTAAAAGCCTGGCTGACACAGTTCATTCTGTGTTTCATCAGGTTGGAGCGGATGCCACCACTCTTGAAAAGAAGCCAGCTCATGATCTGAGCCCAGGGGACTGGGTAAGGATAAAAGTACACAGAAGAAGAAACTGTTTGGTTCCTAGGTGGGGAAAACCAAGGCAAGTCATTTTAACTACAACAACAGCTGTGAAGTGTGCTGGATTGAAGAACTGGATCCATACAAGTCATACTGTGAGAATTCCAAATCCAGTTGACTGTAAAGAAAAGGAGTATTTTGATGAATCAGAATCCAGTACTGAGTCAGATGACGGAGAGCCAAAAGATAAGGAAGGAGAGAACTCTGAAAGGGGGGAGACAGAGCCAAGGTTAACATTGGTCCCCAGAAGTAACTCCCTGAGGAAAAGGTTACAAATTTCTGAATCCAGTTCAGACTCAGAGACAGAACAAAGGAGGAACAAAGAAAAAGAAAGTGGAGAGACAATAAAATAAATCCGTGAGAAGGAGGTGCCAGATGAAAGATTGAGAGAAATTGCACCTGAAATAACACCTTTAGATGGACAGGTGCCAGATACAGAGAGATAGGGAAAGATTATTGCAGAAGACCCCCGAGGAGGCGTAGGGAACTCCAACATCCAGTTAGAAGCAGGGACAAGTAGTCAGCAGGAAGATTGCGTGACGGAGATTCGAGGAGGGTCAGAAGTAGGGAAAACAAAAGAAGAGGTGGAAAAAGAACTTGTTGAAGGTAAAAAGCAAGTTGAAACAGAGTCTGAGGAAAGCGAAGATGAAATACCAGAAGGCCGAGTTCTGAGAAAGAGAGCTTGGAGAACTGAAAAGAATGATAAAGGGAGTAAATTGAAAAGAGCGGCAAAAGACGAGGTATGGCCAAACAAAATAAAGAGACTGAGATATCGACTGACACGTGTAAATTCGCCAAGAGCTGAACAGGTGAATGAAGTAACGAGTCAGGAAAAATCGAAAGAAGAAGAACAGACAGTAGTCAAAGAAAACAAACAAACAAGAAAACCTAACCAGAAGTATAAATCACCGCAATGGACATATGTGGCCCTGCCTGAAGTGAAGGAAGAGGCGGATAGCCAAGGAAATCCAGAGGTGGTTGTACCGGAAGTGGTTGAGGAAGACAAAGAATCGGAAATCCTGAGAGTTATCTTGTCCGCTATTGGAGAAGAAGCGGATGTTCAGGACAACCTGTATGTTGAAAACGAAGGGAAGGTTAAAGATGATGAGATTGTGACAAGCACTAACGATCTTCGCTGGCGAAACACAGGCTGGCAAAATGTAATAAAAATCTTAGGTGGGAGGTTATGGGATGTGTAGTTTAATCTCACACCATGAGTGAGGGTTTGAAAAGCTAAACACCAGTAGTCTTTTTTCAGTGTCGGGCCGTGTTTTAGATTAGTCTACACGTGATCATGCACCTGGGGAGAACAAGAGAGGTGGGATTAAGACTGCATGTGATACTAGCAGTTTATTTTGGTCCAACGCTAAAGGAGATTGACGCTGTGGCGTCTCCACGAGAGATTGCGAGAAGCATGGCTTGGGGTAGCGAGCTTGTATCATTTTAAACATGGGATTTTCCTTGTGCCACGGTAAGCGTATGTTTACACGTTAGAGTGAAAGGCTCATTTAAGTTTAGGTGTAAAAATAATTAACGCACAACATGGTTGATATTTTAAACTTTTCTAAGGAATGTCATGTTTAACAGAAAGATTATTTACTGCCATGATGATGAAGTCAGATAGATAGATGCAATGGGTAGCTGTTATGGGCATGCAGATAATAAATTGTTAATGTTGTTTTATTGACTAAATCAGTAATGATGGAGTTAATTATCACTTATATATACACATTTTGCATTTTAGATACCCCTGACGAAGGGATTTGATTCCCGAAATGCATTGGGTGATTTTAATAAACATGTGGCACGTAGAAACCAGTATGCCTCCTACGTTTCTTTGGAATGAGTAAAATGGATTGCGTGAAAAGTAGAAAGGAAATGGAGTAAAAATATGGATAAACTGACAAGAAAAGTAGAAGCAATTTTTGATTGATTGGATTCATTCCACAAATATGGCTGTGCATCGTGTAGTAACACCGAAGGAGGTGCTAAAGGGTTCTGTAAAGATGATGAGATGCCAAACTGAATGAGATAAGAAATTACGAATGGAAAGACAATAAAATACTGAAAAAGACAAAAAATGGTAGAACCACGTAGGTGCTTAGAAGCCTTGGGTTAGAAACTAGTTGTGAAGTAGAAGAGGCTAAGTCAAAAGACACGGCATATTTTAGAAAAGATGGCAAACATAGAAAGTAGCAAAAGTAGATGTACCTTCCTTAGAAGATGGTGCAAAATGTGTTGTTGTTGTACAGGATTATTAATGCTTCTTTGGAGTAGTCTTGCTCTACTAATTTCATTTAAAGTTACTGTAGATACATTAGAAGGACATAGTGATAACATAACTAATATAGGGAAAGCTCAAAAGGTAGTTCCAACTAGAATAGATAAAAATTATTTACATAAAGACAGGTCAATAACAGATTTTTCTAACAATGTGTTTTCAAAGTTGTTGTATGAATATGTAAAAACAATGGACGTAAGGGATTGCTACGTATGTATGCAATTACCTGCATCTGTATCTGAAGGAGTGACTTATAATCACCTTCCTGTAACATATGGAATAACATGTAGTATAATCGCTAGTTTATATTATCAAACAGGTAAATTAGAATATTATTTTTCAGATGTAGATACTATATTTTCACAAGTACCAGCAATTAACAAACTAAACAAGGTAAAACCTGCAAAGGTATTAGGTGAATTTTTCTTAGAGACATATGAACTAACCTTAGAATATATATTTAGAAATAACTTGACTTGCAGTTTAAAGAAAGAGGAGAAGACATTTGTAGATATGGTTGAAGAAAGGAGATTGAAAATGCAAAGGAAGGTTCCAGAAGGGAAAGTGGAGAAAACGGTTTGGGATGTAGAAACGGAGAAACATTTAAGAGGGGAAACGAGTCAAACTATGGCTTTAGATTGGCCTCAGAAAGGGAAATTGTGTATAAGAAGGAATCAGACGGCGTATGACAATTATTTTCTAGGGAATAGTGAGTGCCATGATACATACCGAATCATGGGAGGATGGGGATTCAAAGGTGGAAGAGATCCAGTCTTCCCAGGACTGTATTTCCTTTGTGGGAATACGGCATATTATCGTTTGCCAGACCATTGGTATGGCACATGTTATGTTGGCCTGGTTTTTCCAAAGATTTTTCACATAGATAGAGGAGAAGATGGTGTACATAGTCTAGGTAGTTATTTAGCACGTAGCAAGAGAGAATCTTGGACTGAAATTGTGGGTGACATTTTTGGAGTACTGATACCCGCAGTGGGAATATCTCTGAATGCAAACAAAATTAGAACACTTTCAACAGTAGTGGATCGCTTGTCAACAAGCACTGCTGGAGGATTCTTATTGGTGAATACTGAAATGGTTGCCATGCGTGCTATGGTAATGCAAAATTGACTTGCCCTTGATATTTTATTGGCAAAAGAGGGTGGAGTCTGTGGAATGCTGAAAGTTCAACATTGTTGTACTTACATTCCTGACGAAAGTAGAGATTTGAAAATTTATATTAAAAATATTACAGAATTGCATGACGAAATTGTACCACTGGAGGTTGAAGTTGTTTGGGAGAAGATTGGTAAGAAAATATCAGCTATTAAAGACTTTGTAGTAAAATTAGGTAGTACATCTATAGGTATGATATTATTTCCATTAACTTGTGTGATTTCCTTAGTATTAATAATTAGACTAGGTTGTATTTGTTGTAGAAAGAATAAAAATCAGAAAAGAATAAAAAGAGAAAACTTAAGGAGAAGGCATAAGAAACAAGAAAGAGAATTTGAAGAAATAGAACTAGAAGAGTTAAAGGATAGCATGTATAAAACAGCAAAAAGAGAAGAAACAGGGGAAACTGAAAAATGAACGAAACAAGAAATCAATTAAAATTTCCGTAAAAGGGATACAAAATTTTTAATGAGTGTGGTGATATAATCACCAAAGGGGGGATTGCTGAAGCGGGTAATACGAAATTTTGTATGCCCCCCCATTCTGCATGTTTATATTAATCTGAATAATCAATTAATTGTAATATTATTAATCCGTTTGAAGTGATAACTCACCAATTATATGAACAAAAGAATTACACGTGGGAATTGCACCTTGCATGGTTATATTAATTGTAAACTAACTTGAGTACGCATATTAATAGTAGAAAACTAGAATATTGCATGTTATATGTTGCTTTGGTGATGTATTTGTGATTTGTGCTTTATTCAGTGAGTATAAACCGCTCTGAGTGTTGCTTCTGCTAGATAAATACACACACATATGGGTTATTAGCAAGGGAATAACATTTTATTAGCCATTTCTATGTCTTAATTACGTTTTTGTGTTTCTTCTGCTTAAGTTGACCATTTCGGCCTAAACAAGATAGCTGAACGAGACATTAAACGTGACTGCCCTGACAACACGAGGTTCTGGGTGAAGTGCGCTGGCGTCACCGCCAGCAGCAGTGGCCTGGACCTGACCCCGGGAGAACATGTACCCTTCAAGGACGCTCCGGGAACCTATCCAAGACCAAAGACAAAGCTCAATTTTAAAAGCCGGAACAAGCAAGTTTGATGACTTCATTGTTTGACACCCTGAGAACTGTACCCCTCGACCCCAAGTGGACCAATCAGGACTTTCTAAACCCCAATCTTAATACTTTTTGACATTATTTTCATTATAAAAGTAGGTAGGGAATTGAACTATTATCGGGCTTGCTCTTCTTTGACGAACTTGATTTCCTGACGTTATGCTGACGGAGAGGACGGTGACACTGCTGGACAGCTGTTATCCTGAATCTTTGAGAGACTGAATTGCGGCCTAAACTTTGCGGACTGACTTAGAGGACGACTTTAGCCAGATAAGGTAAATATGATGCTCTGAAATGATGATGATGATTTCTAACATTTCTTGCAATATTTCTTAGATAAAGAATAATTGATTAATTGACTAATGTGTTGTGTCGATTATTTAAGAAGAGAATTTAATGAGATTTAAAGACTAGATAAATGGCTGTGAAACTAAACCTGCAAACAACTAAATGATCCATCTCCTTATGAGAGGGATTTCTTAGGTCTGAGGTCAATGTGTTTAGTGTAAGGTAAAGGTATTCCTTTCATGTCAGCGTTTGGAAACATATTTCCCTCAGAAAACAGATCAACTGAGAGTAAGTATTGGTGTTATGGGCAAGGCTGGGCGTAGTGGGCGTAGTGGGGCTACGTGGAGCAGCGCGTAGTGTGGCAAAATCTACGCACACTCACGCGCTCCGCGTAGCCCCACTACGCGCTGCCCGCCTCCCGCCCGCCATAATTTAAAAATAATTAAAATAAGTTTTAAAGTAAATATAAACCTCTTACTTTAAGAGTGGCGTCCCGGGGCTCCCTCTTCTTGCTGATGGTAAGTTCTTCACACAAATGCGCATGCACGGACGCCCCCGCGCATGCGCATTTCTCGCAAGGAATGCGAATGCGCGGGCGTCCGCGCATTTGCATGAAGAAGTTACCGTCAGCAAGAAGAGGGAGCCCCGGGACGCCGAGCTGAAGGTAAGAGGTTTATATTTACTTTAACCTTATTTTAATTATTTTTTAATTAGGGCGGGCGGGAGGCGGGTGGCGGGCAGCTCTGCTTCGCTACGGTGTGTGCGTAGCGCTGCCTGCTTCGCCTACTTCGTAAATGGCGAAGCAGGCAGCGCTACGTGCACTCCGTGGGCGAAGCGGAGCACGACACCCAGGGTTAGTTATGGGCCCCACCAATGAATGTATATGAGTGAATTTGATGCTGAGGTAGTTGATCTGTGCGAAGGGGGAATTTGATGTTCCGCGCTGCAACACAGGCACCCTGGCGTCATGTTGCAAGGGTGACTGCGTTGCCTGGATGATTGTTTTTGTGCAGGAAGGTAAACCTTTCTGCATAACAACAATAATTGAGGGCATTTTCCTCTTTCTATGCATGCTGCAGAATACAACATGCACAGAAAGAGGAAAAAACGAGGAGAAATAAAAGTTGTTCACCTCGTTGCGCCGCTCCTACGCCTCCCTTGTGGAGGCGTAGGATTCTGATGCATTCCTAGCTTTACAAAACTTTGTAAATCTGGGAATGTGTCAGGTTCCATGGATGTTGCATGGGAACACCCACAGCAACACCTATGGAATGCCCTTTTCACACAGAGTAATGCGTGAAAGGGGTCCATATTTACAAGGCCATCAAAAGTCACGCAGGTTGACTTTACGTGGCCTTGTAAATATGGGCAGGATCACTGCGTCGCCCGTGCGGCCTTGTAAATGAGGCTCTGAATACTTTGGTAATAATCATATACTTCTTGCAAATTTGGTTTTTATTAAGATATTTAATTTCATAATAGGAAGTGCTGTGCTGGACAGTTATCCTGATTACTCAGACGGAGCTATTAAAACAAATAACAGTATGAGTGTGCTGAAATGAGAACCACAGTATATAGATTTTTCAATTATCCTGTCCAGATATGATTGGATAGTACATTAGAAACATATTTTAGCGGATTGTGGGACATTTTTATTAGATTAAAAGTAGCTAACGTGCAGCAGAACCACTTTTGAAGATGCAGTGCCAGTGCTTGCTCGGACACAATAACAAGATTAAAACCCTCGATTATAAACAAAACCTCAGCCTATGAAAAACACCCAAACCTCACTCAAGGATGTACAATTGTGCCCCCAGAAGAGCCTTGCACAAATCCTACTCTCCAAACCACCATCTAACTAGCACACTCCAGGAGTTAATGAGATGCAGAAATTATAAGCAGACGTCAAGTGGTCCTCCTGAAACAGAGGTAAACATTCACATCAGTTTGGAAGCATCGGCATGCAGTTCCAATGTTGTTTAAGTCGCCTCCTCACAAAGTGCCTATGGCATATGAACATTGTTTGATGGATGCAGTGGGTAAGGAAAATGTTGCTCAGTACAAATCCGCTGCGTGACCTCATGCACTATGATCTTACTTCCAGTCCTCTGTCCCCTCCACTCGAGCCCTCTGAAAATGCCATACATGAACCCACTAGTGTATGGATGCTGGAGTCTTACTGCCTGCCTGCCTGCATTACCATCTGGCTGTTATGGACAAACCAGCCCTGCCTTGTCAACCACCAGGAAACAGATGCAGGCACCATCAGGCCTTGCGAGCAGAGAGGCTAGGTACTGTCAAGACCCTGCCATGGTTAGATGTTCCACCGTTTCTTCTGACGATCTCACAAGGAATCCCCTCGACTAGAAGGGTAATGAGCAAATCCTAAATGTTTGTTTGCAATGACTGGCCACCCAAAGACTAGGTGGGTAATGAATCAGGGTGAATCATGGAAGAAGGTCTTAAGAGGTGGATGCTCTCTTTAATTTAGACATGGTAAATAGACTGGGATCAAGACATATGTTGAAATGCATTGGTTGAACGATTGTTCGTTTCATGGCTACATAAAGTGAATGAATTCTCACTCCTATGGAGTGAGGTACATTCTTTGGTACAGGAACTTCTTTAACTTACGGATTAGTCTCTCGAGCTTCGCACCAGTCAGATGGCGATCACCACTATGTAGTTGTCGTTAGGACCTAGTTACCATAGGAAATGCATTTTTGTTTTGCTAATAACTTTTGTGCCATTTGACATAGCTTCACAAAACCTTTAGAAAAAAACAGTGCATCCATCTCAACTCCTACCTCGAAATCTTTCGGTTGATCCATCAAGTGGAGCAGAGAAAAAAATAGGGGGTGCAAAAATGCAATTTTCCTATGCAATTTTTATAGAGATTATTGAACACCACTACAGCCCAAATGTTTGAACAGAAGTAAGCCAAATTTGGGAGAAAGCTAGATCTTTACCCAGAAAGCACGATTTTTGTGATTTGGTGTAAATCCATTCACAAGTTGCTGAGATATGAAGGTTCAACATTTATTTCTGTGTGACTTCTCGCCTGATTCGGTGAGGAGGCTTTTTCAGAGTGAGTGCTCGGATTGGCTGGCCAGCAAAATGAAAATAATAGTTGCGGCGGCTATTAGAGGACTTGGGGGCATATTTACAAGGCGGCGATAGAAAATTATCGCCGCTTTTGCGGCCGTTTTCGGCCGAAATGTGGCGATAATTTTATTGCCTAATTAGCAAGGTCACGCTAACGTGTGAAACCTTGCATTAGCGCCCAAATTCTAAACGCCCAGCTTTGCATCTCTAATGAGATGCAAAGTGGGCGTTTCAAGCCCCAGGCTATGAAGCATAGCGGCAGGAAAAGTAGCGATAACCCCTGTTATCACTACTTTCCTTATGCCTGCTTCAGGACTGACTTAGCCATGATATCCTATGGAAGGTGGATATCATGGCTAAGTCTGTGAGTCCCTATCAACAAGCTAGCGCCACATTTCGTGAGATTATCGCTGAGTTTCCATGCACTGGGTGGCTGTCTGCCCCTGGTGGGGTTGGGTGCAGGGCCTTTCCGCTACAGGCCAGTGACGTTATAACTAGGCTCCTACTTTATGTTTTAAAAAACCTAGAAATTCATTAAAAGTATTAAAAGCTAATGTGATGTTATAGTTAGGTAGAGTGATAAGATCTTATTTTATGTTAAAACGTCCTCATAAACTCGCTCAAAAAAACAAAAGTTAAAGTGACATTATAGTTAGGTCTGGTAATAATATCTTACTTTACGTTAAAAAAAAAAACTCCAAAATTCACTGCAAAAAATAAAGGTTAAAGTGATAGTATGGCTAGAGGAAAATGTGAACATCCATTAAGAAGGGGGACCCCTGAAAAATGATGCGGGCAGGACTACCAGGGGAATCATCAAAGTACAAAAGAAAGAGAGAGTACCTGCCACAGAATGATCAAAATAAGGCCCTAAAGCAGGGTCCAGATAATTAGAAACAACAACCAATGGGCAAACCAGAACAAAACAGAAAGGAATAGAGACCAACAGACAGAGTCTAAATAAATATTTTGGAAAAAAATCTTTTTATTTTATTTCTTCATTGTTATTTATGTAGATGTAAAAGTCGTTATATTGGCATTCTGTTACCGCATCCCCGGCTACTGTAAACGTGCTTATTGTTGCCTTTTAGCCGCATGGACTGTTCTGAGTCCATCCCTTTAAATTTCAGTTGTTAAATGACCATTCCAACCTGTTACATGTTTTTATGAATATGCATTAATGTTATATGTTGTTTGATGTTGTTGTCGGATATGTGAAAGTATGAATGCATGTTTGTTTGAAGGAGTGCTTGTGGGACTGCTAGCAACTCGCTATATAGAAATTGTATTATCTTGATATCCTGCTTTATTACTTTTTCTTATTTACTCTGTCTAACTCTTCATAATTTAAAATAACGACTTTTACATCTACATAAATAACAATGAAGAAATAAAATAAAAAGATTTTTTTCCAAAATATTTATTTAGACTCTGTCTGTTGGTCTCTATTCCTTTCTATTTTGTTCTGGTTTGCCCATTGGTTGTTGTTTCTAATTATCTGGACCCTGCTTTAGGGCCTTATTTTATGATATGCAATGATATGGTACATTTTGTTCAAAACCCCTCTCCCCTCCCCTGCTCCCAACCAGCCGTCACTGCCTGTGCATCTCTAAGTGCCTGCCCATAGGTCCTAGAGGAGTTTAGAAATGTACTCCTGTAGTGAATTGGGACATTAAAGACTAAATCGGAAGGTAAAATCTTTGACCAGGATGATCTAGTTGGTGTACCCTACCCGCCCTCCAGTGTGGTTGCACCTCGCTCCGGTATACTGTGACCATTGACTATCATTGGTGCTTTGTGCTTTTTGTGGCTATTTCGATTTAAAACTTCAAAAATTCATGTCTACAGTTCCCTTTAACGGCTTTTGGTCGTGTTGGTGTAATTGTGTTTATTCCATTTTACTCTATTTTTCTGATTTGGTTTGGGATTTATGTTGTTTTGCATTTTGACTTTATCACTGTTTTGGTAACGAATACATACTTTACACATTGCCATAAGTTAAGCCTGCCTTCTCTCTTCAATAGCTACCAGTGGGTTGAGCTCAGATTAATGTAGTGAGTTTGAGGGTTCAGCCTGAGAAAGAGTGTGATTATTCCTTAAGGTGGGTGGTCACCCACGCAATAATCACATTTCTTACCATATATACATATGTATCTGTATATCTATGTTTTTGGACAAAAATATTGTTTACTTTACTGAGGAGTAAAATCCCGGTAGAACTACAAGAGCCATATCTCCTTTCATAACTGAAAAACCTTGATAGAACTCTGAATTAACTCTTCAGGAACTAAATATGTTTGTGGCTTATACCTTCAGAGAAGAATGTGCTAAATCTGCAAGTTGAGACTGATCCTAATGATTATTGTATGTGACACTTAACACTAAGCCCTTGTCATCCACATACGGTTAGATTCTGAACCCATCTAGTTGTAATTCTAATAGGATTACATTCTGAACCAGTCATGCTGTAATTCTGATTAGCAGTGCATGAAATTCGTGTAATTTGAGTTCGAGTTATTACGCATAATTTCAACAAAATGACACATAATTACACCAAGTGCGAATCCGTCAGTGCTATATTTTAAGAGCAAATTGCATTGTGTAATGTTTTGATGGAAGGACACATTCCACACTAAAAAAAATGGTTTAAAGGAACAAAAGCACTGCAAATAACAGCAACTAGGTTACACAATCACGCAAAGTAGTGTAATGGCATAACTTCGGAAATTCTGTGTAATAAATGTGCACTTTGTAAATACACGTCATGTTATGAAGTTCTAACATCAGAAATCCCTCCCCTCCAACTGTAACTGCCTATTGGTGCATCCCCCAAAGTCTCTTCCTGCCCCCCCTTCCCCCAACTCTGGCATAAAGACAGTGAGCCCTGACAGCCTGCCTTGACCTGCACAGGAGAGGAGGAACAGCAGCTCTCTATGATAGCCGAAGTGGCCGGTACCCACAGGGAGACAACTACCATGTTTGGTGCTTGTGAATGCCAAATTCTACTTTGGAGTGTTTGATCTCGCCCACAATCTGCATCCAAGCTGTGATTTGAGCCCAATGAAAGAAAAAGAAAACAAGTTCATATATATGTGTTTAGACAGACAGACAGACAGACAGACAGACAGACAGACAGACAGACAGACAGACAGACAGACAGACAGATAGATAGATAGATAGATAGATAGATAGATAGATAGATAGATAGATAGATAGATAGATAGATAGATAGATAGATAGATAGATAGATAGATAGATAGATAGATAGATAGATAGATAGATAGATAGATAGATAGATAGATAGATAGATTGATTTTGGTTCAGCCCGTTTCTGCCTTTGGTCTGTTATTTGCACTCTTCTTCCACATGGCATGGCAGACTAGTGTATGGGGTAAGGTTCAATCAGCATCAGCTCTTGGCTCTGTTGCCCTGTGATTCCTTCCATTTTCTGATCACATATACACATCCACCTGAAAATGAGTGTGCTTCATTGCATTCCCTGACTCAGCCTGCAATGCAGTGTATTACTGTATGCATAGAACAGCACTGACACCATTTCTTTTCATAGTGCAGCATTTCTAGCCACTTGTTTACCGCCATGACTCGAACGATAGAGCGTTCCGCTTTCTACTGTGTGCCTTACGTTTGCTGTGGAAACCAACAGAAGCAGGCCTGAAAGGGTAGGCTTGCTGCAGACCGTGAAAGCACGTCTGAGGAACAAGCAAACACAGCAGTGACACCAGGGACCTGACACTGAACATGACTGGCCAATAGGGAACAGCTAGAAGCAAATCTGAAAGATTTTCTGAGAAACCACCGGCGGCAAACACTAGAGGGGACAGGGCAAGGACTACCTGATACGAGGATCACCTGGCGTCAAGACTGCGAGTAGGAACACTACAATGGACTCAAGAGGCAGCCTGAGGAACCACTAGACAGAACGGAGAGCAGGGATGCCGCACAGACCATGAAGAGAAGCTCAGTGAGCCACCAAACACAGCAGTGAAAATATGATTATGATACTCAACACAGCGGGTAGTCTAACAAAAAGTCCTTCTAACAGGGAAGAGGGCCAAGCAACTGTATATTGAGAAACTGTCTGAGGAGCCTTCGAGTGAGGGCTTAGAGTTGAGATGAATCACTGACCGTGAAAGTCAATCCAGTGAACCACTGGAGACATGACTGTGAGGACCGAAGCGATTCTGAGTACAGAATGCCACGGCAGAGCCTTCAGAGAGATGACAAACAGAAGTGTGGCACAGATGGCACGTGATCACCTAGAGAACCAAAGATCAGAAGGAAGAATCGGGATACGACACTGCCATGTGAGGTCCTTTGCAGAAACACTGAAAATGAGATGGGAGAAGTGAGAGGACCATCAGAGACACAAACAAGAAAAAATGGAGAAGCGGCACTGATCATAAGAGGCTTTCTCAATAAGCACCAAAGGCAGACTGGGAGGCAAGTTCTGACCACAAGAGGCTCTTGATAGGCTTAGAGAGGATTGCACGTTCACCTAGAGCTTACTGTTGACTATCTATCCTTAGCATATCCACTTCTTCCTAAATGGACGATAGTAAAATAAGATAAAGTCCAAAGATGCAGATGACTCCCTCATCATTCAGCACTTCTGGTGGAGAAGGCATAAAATGGGTATGTTTACTAGTGCTCCCAGCTATGCGTTAAGAAGGCATTATTCATCTCTCGGAATTTCGGAGGTTAGTAGCCATGTATAACTGGTCTGGTTGTGACCCGCAGTTCGTTGGCTGGGGAGTTGATCATGGTTTGCTGCTCATGGTTTATTTATTATGGGTTGTTGCCCTCACACCTTGAGATCTGGGTTGTCCAGCATAGTTCCCTCTACATACATTCCAGAACAGGAGTCATTGTCCTTAAACAGTGACCGTGAGATTCTATAGACGAGGGCTACAGCCAGAGATAGATATTAGAAGATATTTCTGAAGACGAGATCGAGGTTATAAAGAAAACTAAGGAACATTAGAAACTTAAGATTCAAGAATATTTAGTCGCTTGCCATTGATTGAATCCCTGAAGTGAAACTTTTGCGAAACACCTGGTGGCTTGGCTGTATATGTCACGTTATTTGATGGAGAATTTTGATCAAGTGTATGAAACAAAGAACATTTTTGAAATAAAAATACTTTATATGGATTTCTGAACAGCTATGTGTGTCTTGCTCAGCACATGAACTAAAGTGGACCATATGGATTATTCCCTGCGAGGAAAACGGGGAACTGAGAATCAGCCCTGGGCTATTTTCTATTTCCTTCTTGTGGATGTTCTTGAATAGTTGATCAGATGTTGTTGGCTAGCGGTCGTTGTTGGTGTTCCTGTTTCTGGAGCATGGGCTACCTTCCACTTGTAGTTGACCCCCCCTATGTTATATATGGGCTCTTAAATTCTATTGTTCCTTGGAGTGTCCAGGTGAGCATCAGTGTTGTGAACCCTTCACCATTGCCACAGACTCCACAGCGGTTTCCTGAAGCATCGGTAATCAGTGTGGACACTGGAATGTAACCGCCACCCTCTTCGCTCTTCATCGAGCGCTGCCACACATTGAGCTGACACCTGCCTGCAGGGTGTTCCCAGGCTGGGCTCTCTCTGCTGTTGGTTACACCCCTCTGAGCCCTCACCGAGACCAGACATCAGCAGCAAAGTCTGAAACCATCATGCAGTGTGACCAAAACATGTCCCCAGGAGTCTCCCGCGACACGCTGTGGTACGCCGGTGGAAGGCGGGCACGGTCCTCTCTGATGCTCTCCATTCCTGCTCGAAACTGCAGTGTTGCCAGGAGTCCGCTCTTACTTCTGGTACTTCAAGGCATTCCACTTAAGATGCATCCTTGCTACTGTCAGTACCGTTGCCAATGCCATTACCACTGACCTGGCACCTCCAGTGGCATTGGCAGTACAACTGACAGTACTACTGTTAGAACTCCTGCAGCTGTCACCACTATTGGCACTGCCAGTACAACGTCTAGTAGCACTGATAATGTCATGCAATACATCAGTCCCATAATCAATGCGAGTGCCACTTCTGGTCCACTGCCACTGGCACTGCTAAAACCACTGCCATTCCTAGTACCACTATTAGTAATAAAGGCTGGCATCACTGGCACTGCCCTTACCAGTACCAGGACCAGTGCCAATGATGTTACTAAAGTCTGCACCTGTGCCAGCTCCAGTGGTTGTATCAAGGGCTGTAGCACCAGCAGCAGGACTGCCACCGAGGATGCAGGACCACTGCTGGCATTATTGATAGCGCCAATGCCAGTAAGAGTGCTGGAACCAGCAGTGGCACTGAAACACCACCCCTAGGAATACCCCTGCCACGTCACCATAAGTGCCGTCGACATCACAGTGCCAGGACCACTCCCACCTTGTGTCAAGCTCCTCACCTCCCCTCCCCCTCCTCTATTCCTATTTTCCTCTCTTTGGGATATTCACACTTCCACTTCCGTACTGTCTCGCCACAATACTTCTCTCCGCGCTCTCTCTCCATGGCTCTAGCTGACCCTCTATCCTTTGCTCTAACTGTCCCAATGTCCGTTTCTCTGTCCCTCGGGCCCTTGCTCTATCTGCCCTTTTAGCCCTTGCTCGCCCCACCACTCTATCCCTGCCTCAACCTGCCCCTTTAGGCCTTGTTCTCCCTGTCCCGCTATTCATTATTCTACCTGTCCCTCTGTCCATGGCGCTACCTGTCCCTCTGTCCCTTGCCTGACCTGTTCCCCTGTCTCTTGCTCTGCCTCTACCTCCCATTCTTTCTGTATTTGTTCTTCCTTTCCTTTGCCCTATATTTTTTCCTACTGCTGCGCTAACCCCTCTCCTCCCTGTCTGCATTGGTTTGTCTTTCCCCAGGTCTAAGGTGCCTACAGATACCTATGTGCGCTGAGATTCTGCCTCATTGCGTGGATTTAATACTTTTTGCTCCGGTTTAGCTATCTAAAGGGGCATCCATTGTAGAGAAGAAGCGTTTCTATTCAGCTTGTCGTGTATCGTTAACAATGACCAGTAATAGACATTCCGCCATGTTTCTTTATTTGATGCTGTCTGCTTGGGGTTTGAAACATAGCTGATGTTGTCCACTGGACGGGCCTTCTCACGCCGTTTCAGCCCCTATCGCCACCACAATGTCACTTTTCAGGACGATGTAGTGGCCATAGGGGCTTCGCCTTCTTTAAAAGGAAGCGTATAGCCACTTAACGTGGCTTAACGCTGCTTGTAAATAAGGCACCCTTTCACGCTATACTTAACTTGAAAGGGGAGGGCAATGGGTGTTACGGTGGGAGTTCCACTGAAACACCCATCGATTTTGAGGCTGCCCCCTATTTACAAGCGCGGCGTAAACAGGAGGCAGTGCCAAAATTAAGACCTGGGAAAACCTGGTCTTAACCAGGCAAAACAAGAAGAAATGTTTAATTTCGCCTCGTTTTTGCTGTTTCCATGTGTGCTGTGTTGTGCAGCACACATAGAAACAACAAAACACCATTGAAGGCATACCATCCTGCACATAAAGAATCATTTAAAAAAAAAATTACATTATGCAATTTCTATGTGTGCTGCATTAAGCAGCACACAGAGAAGTTACAAAACGCCACTTAAAGATTGATTATGTGCAGGAAGGGAGACCTTCCTGCACATAAAAAGTCTTCCCTTCAATGTAGACATTCTTGCACTATAGTGCAAGGGTGTCTGCGTTGGCGCCAGGCTGCTAAATTTAGCGATAGCGCAGGGGGAAACACAGGGCTGCACCATATTGTTGTAAATATGGTGCAGCCCTGCGTTTCAGAAGTGGCGGAGTGTGGCGTTAAGCCAGGAAGGCTAACCCTGCAGTCCGTCACTTCTTAGTAAATATGCCCCCAGTCTCTGCTTGGCATGTGCAGTGCGAAGCATCATACATCAGGCCCTGCTTCTTAATCTCTCTCTCTAAACCTCTTTCTGCCTCTCACACCTTCAAAAATACCACAAGCACAAATTATACAGCGTTATCTCATCACAACTTTAAACACAAACTAGAAGACAGACAAAGCGGTGAAAACACTACTAGCGACTACGTCATGAGGAGCGGTACTCGAAGCACTCTGTGAATCAGTGCCTAATGCGCTGCATATGAAAGCCACAAATCATTCAGGGGCACAGGGCTAAGAGAGCCAGGAGTTGGCTCTATATGAAAAGAGGCAAAAACATCAATCACACATGATTACTGCTGCGTCAGCTACTCACGTGGACTATAAGTGAAGTGCACTCATGTTGTCGCATGCAGAGCAGACAAGAAGGCATTCCCTCATAAGATGACGGTGGAAGACACGGTTTCCATCGATCTATATACGACACAACCCTATTGACACTTGTAAGTATTGTATCGTCGCACTAATATAGCACTTCAATATCCGTTGCGGGGTGCCCCAGGCATTGCCAGACGAGCAGTGGCGTGGCGTGGGGCGGGCCACAGGGGCCGTTGCCCCGTTGCCCCAGGTGCAAAATTCTTAGAGGCATTTTTAGGGGTGCAGAATTCTAATAGGGGCGCAACATTTTAAAAGAAAAGTGAAAGGATACTTGCCTTGCCCCGGGCGCTGGCAACCCACGCTATGCAGCGAGACGAGTAGCAAGGGTTGCGTTTGTTGTGGTCTCATCATGTATGAAGCTTTTTAACTTCATCCGTGAGGGACCAGAGGGCGCTGTTACTGTGTCTGCAGGAGCTACACTGCAAGAGACCGGGGTGAAGATTAGCAAAAAACCTAGCCATAGGTGAGAGCGGCAGCGGGGGACAGTATGTGGACACTATTAAAAGGGGAGGAGGGTAATCAGAGAAGGCCCAGTAACCCTTATGGCCAAAGGTGCATACCTGTCAAACGAGTAAAATGTGGCCAAACAGGAAAGAAAGGAAGCTGGTGACTTGAGCAGCTGCAGCAATGCAGCTTTGCAAAGGGAGGGTGCTGCCTTCTGCTGACCTAACACACCTCATGCGCGACGTTAAAAGTGGAAGAGAAACCAAGGTTGGCAACCTGAGCACAGACTGGACAATCCTTGACGGCCCAGAGTGCACCTAGTAATGAAGCTAAAACTGAGCAGGCGGTCACGCCCTCAGCTTGACTCATGCTTCAGCAGGATCTGGAAGATGAATGAGCACCAGTTGTGCCAGCTATAGTGGGGTCAAGGCTCACACCCTGCCCACAACGGCTCCCTGCACATGCGAGGGTGAAAGGCAAAGCACCTGATAGGTTGCTGCCATGATAGGAGAACAAAAATGCCTGCCCCGTGTTACCTTCCTGTTTACAACCCCCCATGTGAGGCCCAAAACTTTTTTTCTTAGATCTCTGAGACTGTTCATTTTTCTGATTAAAATTAGGAAGCCTGGCAGTCTAGAATTTCTCTCCAGACAACTTTCAATTTAATTATGAATAGGGAAAGACAATTTAGGGTGCAAAAGAGAGGATATTATGAAAGGAGACTTACCCTGCTTCCATTGTTTCACTAGGACAGCAGCACTAAGTAGGTCCGGTAGATCTTATTTTGTTTAGGCTTAGCACAACTCTACGCTGACCTGCGAGCGTTCTGAAAAAGTTGTTTTATATATGGCCCCAAAAGTTTTATCCCAATCTCCTCTACCTGGCCAATTCCCCCCTGCCCCCACTCTAACAATAACTCCGTTCTCACTTCCAGCAAGACCTCTTTGATCCAAACAATAGTAGCCAAACAGGTGTCATTTTCTCTGTCAGGCAACAGTTGGAAAATGGACCTCTCTGAAGGGTCACCCCAAACTTTTTGCTTTCTTCCTCCTACTTTTCTGACCTCGCTTTTGTTGGCTTTAGGACTCTGAGCACTTTACCACTGCTGACCACTGCTAAAGTTCATGTGCTGTCTCCTCTGAACATGGTATAATTTGATTGCACCTGTTTGGAATCTTTCATTTACTTGTAAATCACTTTAAAAGTGGTGTGCCATATACCCAGGGCCTGTACTTCAAACGCTACTAGTGGGTCTGCCAAAGACACACATTTGGTGGACGGAATGCAGAACAAATCAAAACATTCACCCCCAGTCAAGAGATCTGGGTTAAATCCATAATTCTTTTGCTCACCATGCCACCCCAGTTTAGTGGGTCTGCAGCACTGATTGTGCCACCCACAGAAGTATCCTTTCAAACCTGTCTAAGGCTGCCACTGCAGGGCCTGTGTGTACAGTTTACTGCCACTGCAACTTGGAATTTAAAGCTACTTGCCAAGCTTTGAACCCCCCCCCCTTTTATTACACAGCACTAAAAAGTGCCATATCACAGCCTCACTCCTCTTTCCCCCCGCCACTCTCCCTCACAGGACACTACACAAAACGAAACCCACGCAAGTCACTCCAATACCTCTACCTCCTCCCTCGACACTCATCATGCCCTCAAGGAAGCACTCAAGAATTACACCCCTAACTCTAACCCCTCACTCACAACCCACATTTCCCCCACCCCAACCGTCACTGAATTCGGTTCACCTGGTAACCCACTGACCTGCACCACTACTTCAAGCTCACTAATGAGATTCGAGTCACCCACCGTCCCACTCACCAGTCCAACTCTTCTCACCAGCTCACACCAAAATTACACTATCCATACCCCCTCCCCAATTACTCCCATAATCCCCAGCCCCATACACAAGGCACACACCCTATCCCTCCCTTTTAGATTTCCCTGACATCCTGGGATGGCGACCAAAGTACACAATCCCCCAACTCCCACCTGCTGCGCTCCCCAAGACACTGGCAACACCGTTTCTGAGGGGCCTACCCTACGCTCCCACCAGCCCCTTCATTAACAACAAAGGACGTAGTATCCTTCCTTATCGCACCCCACCTGACATCGTGAACCCCACTTCCAACGGTAGTCAGTCTAGAACTATGGACAGCCCTATCCCGCACAAATGGAAGCACAACTCCTGAACCTCCATTTCACTAAATCATATGCCCATGTCCTGGCTAATTGAGCGACTAACGCACATGGAAAACCAACTAGAGAAAGTACTACAAGACCTCACCAATATCTCAATGAAACTAAACTCATGTCCCGATTCATCCACCCATCACCACCACCACCCCACTAAATCCAGCAACCAACAACTTCTAGCGAAGACACAACCACACAGCTGGTTCACTACACCTCTCAACAACAAAGCTCAAAGGCATAAAATGACAAGCACCACAATGTTTCTGAGTGAGGCAGAGCAACTAGCTAAACATTACAACCTGGTAGCTAGCAGAAACAAACCCCCTCCAAGATCCAGGTTATCACGGATCTAGGGAGAAATTTCAAACCAACTAACACGACCAGGCAATAAACACACCTCATCCATATACCCTTGACTTCTTCCCCGCAAGATACCAATAAATGCAGAGATACCAAATGCATGCTCATAAACTGCAGATTTGCAACCAAGCATGCAACAGAACTAGCAGAAACAATCCTGAACCCGATCATTGATATCGCATTTGTCACGAAACATGGCTAAAAGAGGCCTCATACCTAATCTTAGACATGCTAGTCCCACCAGGATTTTTAATTATCAAAAAACACAGGTACAACAGCATTCGTGGAGGCATCGCCATTATCCACATGAACAACATCAATGTGAGGTAAGCAGACACCTTCACTTACAACACATATCAGTGCCACCATAACGATGGAAGACAACACCAGAATTAACTTTTACCTTCTTTACCACCTACCAGGAAGCGCAGTCTCCTTTGGCGAACACCTAGCTGATCTAATGACACACTGCTCACTCTCACACACCAGCAACATCATCCTAGGTGACTTAACCCTTCACTGGAACGATGACAGCAATACCCTAATACAATCTTTAAATGACCTCTTACTCAGCACTCACAGCACTGCAAAGGTCAAACCCACAACAAAGGCTCAACCCTAGACGCTATCATAGTGCATGAATAAACACTTTCAATTGACAATATCTTCTCTGTCGAATGGTTGGACCACCACACCATTTTATTCCACATCAATAAAGTGCCTTCCTACCCAACCTGCATGCAAGAAACCTTCCAATGCACAAGAAATATAAGGCAAGTTCCACTAGCGGTCCTTGAAGAAAGAATGTTGGCTCAACTACCCCCCCATTCAAGAACCTCTCTACAATCGAACCCACTAATCACTTCAATTCAATGATGTCCTCCATCCTGGACTAAGTAGCCTCTCAAAAACTGAAAAAGATGAGAAACACACCATCAAGATCTTGGTTCAACAAAGACCTCAACATGGAAAGACGACAGCTCAGAACAGTGGAAGGACTCTGGAGAAAGGATCCTTCCACAACCCGCCTAGACCAGCTTGGGAGAGAACACAGTAAATATAAAAAACACGTCATGAACGAAAAAACCTTTTTCTACCTCAACGCCCTGGGCAAAGCAAAAAAACGCCCCAGAGAACTCTTCAACATCATCAAACATCAAACCGTCAAACGAGCTCTGAAAAACCCTCTAATATCCAAAGAAAAGTGTTACAAAATCACCAAGTTCTTCAACAATAAAATAACAAAAATAGAGCTCTCCCTTGATGATCACAACCAGTCTTCCAAGGAGATCCCCCCTCCCGGTAATGAAGTTAACAACCCCCACCCCATGACCACCATTTCATCAACTACACTGCAAGACGACAATGTATGCAATAGACCCCAAAGGTCCCACACAGCTCCTAAGAACTGGAAGGTATTTTACCCATTTTCGGAGGAGGACATATAGACTCTGCTGGCTACATCCAAACCTTCCTACCACCTAGCTGACCCCCTCCCAGCATCCTTGGTAAAAAAAGTCAACCAAGCACCAACTCCCCTCTGGACTAAAATTATAAACCACTCACTGATGACTGGAGTGATGTCTGACTGTCTAAAACTTGGGCAAGTCACGCCTCTACTTAAAAAAACAGAAGCAGACCAAAATGGCCTACATAACTTCTGACTTGTTTCCAATCTCCCTTCCCTAGCCAAAACTCTAGAGAGAGGTGTTCTCTCACAGCTCAACAAATACACCGAAAGCAACAATCTCCTGAAACCTGGGTTCAGAAAAGGATGCAGCACAGAAACAGCTATTTTGAGCATTGTAGATGACCTTTACAAATCCCTGTATACAGACTGTTGCTGGCTACTCATACCCCTTGACCTATCAGCGGCATTCAGCACAGTCGATCACAAGCTTCCCCTAGACATCGCACCAAAAAAGAATTGGTGCAAAGGGGATGGTGCTACGCTGGTTCACATCCTTCCTAAAAAACGCTCTCAACAAATAAAAATAAGCAACCAGACCTCTGCTACAACGGCAATAACCTGGGGTGTCTCACAAGGCTCCATCCTCTCGCCCACTCGGTTTAATATTCACATGGAACCTCTCACCGTCATCCTCAATGAAGAAAACATCCCCTTCCATCTATACACAGATGACACTCAGGTATACATGGAAATCTCCTCATTAGAAAACATACACCGGATTAATTCCACCCTCAAAGAAGCCCAACGCTGGTTATCTCATAACCACCTAAAACTTAACCAAGACAAGACCAAAATTCTCCTCATATCAAAATCAGAAGTGTCACCCTAGATGCAAGATTGGACAAACTCAACTGATGCTCTTAACTGCAATCTAACCCAAGCTAACTCTGACAAATCGCTAGGAATCACACTGGACCCCAAACTGACCATAAACAATCACATAGAGAATAGTACAAAAAGTGCTTTTTACAACCTGAAACTTCTAAACAAAATCAAACCCTGCATACAACCAAATGATCTCAAGTCTGCAATGCAAGCTATAATGCTGTCTAAATTAGACTAAGGGACCTCCACCCTCACAGGAGCTGCTTACTCCCACCTTGCTCACCTCAGAACCTCTCTCAATGCAGCAGCCAAAATGGTCACAGTATTGAAAAAATTTGACCTCATTTCACCTACCCTGAAAGAACTGAAATGACTCCTGATGGAAGCCTGATGCAGCTTCTGAACTGCTTGTCTCACTCACAAAGCCCTCCACACAGGGAAACCTGCTTACCTTGCCTCAAAACACAAAAAAGCAGGTCAGACGAGAAACCTAAGAAGCTCAAACACCCTACTTCTCATTCCGCCCAAAATCCATAAACAAAAAACACGGGCACGCTCGTTCTCGATAAATGTTCCTAAAATCCAGAACTCCTTACCAACACACATCAGGACAAACCCATCCTTCTTGAGCTTTAAGAGACAGTTAAAGTATCTCCACATCAACAGGCACCTCAACTAGGAGGTCATCAGTCAGCCAAAGTGACAGGCTTCTCAACCCATGCTCTCTCTATACCTTGTCTTAGCTATTTCTCTCCCTTCATGCTCAACCACTGACTTGATTGGAGTCAGATCAGTTGTCCTAGTTCTACTTGTGTCTTGTGGGAACTTTGCCCACTGTAAAGCCCTCTGATACCCTTGGGTCTTGCTAGCTCTATATAAAACTTTTAAATAAACATGAGTCACCCCTTAAAGTAGGCCATAGGTAGCCCTAAGGGCAGGGTGCTGTATAAATAAAAGGTAGGGCATGTACTGGTATGTTTTGCATGTCCTGGTAGTGATAAACAGCCTATTTCCTTTTTTCACTACTGTGAGGCCTACCCCTCTCATTGGTTAGCATTTGGATCTCCTTTAATCCACTTATATGCTGTAATTCCTGATCAGAGAAGAGAAGCTTTTTCATGTTTCATGTGGTTGGAATGGTAATGACAAATCCTCCTTACTGCTGAAGTTGGATTCAACATTACTGTTCTTGAAATGCCACTTTTAGAAAGTTGACATTTCTCTGTGCTTATAACTCTGTGTGCTTTGCAGCCTGTCTCCAATACACGTCAAGGCACGGTGACAGCTACACTTTGTGCATTCCCTCTAGACAGCCACAAACAGGAGAGTGAGGCTCGTCTGCATTCTGAGCACCCATCTGCATTCTGATTGGTCTTCCTGGGCAGGGAGGAATGGGAATGGGTGACACTTACACTTCAATAGGTAGTGTCCTGCTCAAGCACAAAGCACTGATTTAACGCCCACAGATAACCTGGCAGACAGGACAGGGTTGAAAGGGACCCTTGTGCACTTCAGAGAGCTGCTTTGAAGTCACCCCCTACATCAAGGCACTTTTGGGTATACTTGATGGGTCTCTGACCCCTTAAAGTTAGACACTTCTGGATCTTGCCCTGGTAACCAGAGCCCCCCCCCCATGACGACATATCAGCTTGGCCTGCCCACATCAATAGAACCAACGCTGCATGTTGACATTGGCTGCTCCGAGGTGAAGGCCTGATCAAGGGGAATTGCTGCATGGGGTTTTTTTTTTGCATCAGACCTTTGAGACTGTTTGGAGTACAGCCCACCATGGCCCATCGATGCACCACCTTACACCCCAGCTGCTTTGGAGAACGGTTCTGTGTGTGAGAACTGGACCCGCAAGGTCCTGGTAGCTGAGCTACACTCTCAAGGGCTCTCCATGCCACTGGAATCAAGCTATCCTGGCTGAAGATAGGTTAAACCCCGAAACCGGTTCTAGGATGCTTGTTTCCAGTCCAGAGAGGACCTGGTTTGGCAGTTCGGGCTGGACTGTTCCCATGAGGCACAGGGTCAAGACTGATTTGCATATGGCTGGGTTCAAACTGGAATGGCATGGTGAGCAAAAAAACAATCGATTTAGGCCCAGGTCTCTGTACTGTGGTGAGTGTATGACATTGTTCTACACTCTGTCCATCAACTGTTGTTTTTGCATTTGTCACCCCGAGTGGGACGGGTATGCCCAGACGTGGGTCCCGTCCTCTCCATGCCACTGGAATCAAGCTATCCTGGCTTAAGAGGGGTGAAACCCTGAAACCGGTCCTAGGATGCCTGTTTCCAGTCCAGAGAGGACCTGGCTTGGCAGTTCGGGCCGGACTGTTCCCGTGAGGCACAGGGTCAAGACTGATTTGCATATGGCTGGGTTCAAACTGGAATGGCATGGTGGGCAAAAAACAATGGATTTAGGCCCAGATCTCTGTACTGGGGTGAATGTATGACATTGTTCTACATTCTGTCCATCAACTGTTGTTTACGCTCTCATAGGCAGCTGAACCAGTCCCGAGGGACCCTTAAAGTCCCTTTTTTTTCTAAGTGCCTCTTTGAGCACTGTTTTGGCCACAATATTGCAAGGAAGTAATAGCGAAAATTTCCTATGTGAATTTGGGTCGTTTCTCCCCAGTTAAAGTGAGATCAAGTAACTGGATGATCGTGACTACTGCTAAAGCACTCTGTTAACCTGTATACTTTTAAAGTGCATTACTTGAGTATCTATAATTTTAAAATAGTGAAGAGTCTAATATTTTTCTATACCAGTGTGGAGTCTTTTTGTGGTGTTTTCAGTGTGTTACTGTGCATTAGTATGCACAAATACTTTACACATTGCCTCTTATGTTAAGCCTGACTGCTCCTCGCCAAGCTACCAGTGGGTGAGCACAGGCTAATTTAAGTGCATTGTTTACTGTCCCTGACTAGGATTGTGGTTTCTACTTGGACAGGGTGAATACCTCTGCCAACCAGAAACCCAATTTCTAACATCAACTCTCTATTCAACCTATTCAAATGCAGGATACAGCTCAGCAAAACATGTGGGTTGAATCTGCTGGACACTGCAGCCCACAGTTGAAGCCTTTGTCCATCTTGTTCATCCCGAAGTCTGGCCTGGGGGTGGTCCTATTTACGTTTTTAGGGAAAAATCAAACCCCCTACCTCTTCAAGACTAGATGCAATGTCTCGGGCTAGCTTTCCTGATTCCTGGGCACCTGGTCTATCATGCTGACCCTTGCCATTGCGGAGATATCACTTGCAACCAAATCTATTGGCATATTAAGGTTTAAGGCAAAGCCCTGCTGACAGCGCCGGCTTTAGGGCGGTGCGACTGGTGTCATCACACCAGGCGTCAGCCTTAGGGGGCGCCATTTGAGCTCTGAAACCGGCACCGGCCGCATTCCCAAAAAGCCTGCAAAGGCAACACATATGCCCCTCTTTTATTTCCATGACATTGGTCGTTGTTGAAATAAAAGAGGGACAAGAGTGTTTACATGATCTTGCTTCTCAGATAATAGTATTATTGTTGGCCCGCGCTCTGTCCTGCCTTTATAGTCACCTGCGTATTGGGAGCTGCATGGGAGGCACAGCTGTTCCTGTCTTGATTCATTTGATTATTGACAGCAGGGCCGAGATCTGTTCCCATGAGAGCATTACGGGTCAGAGCAGCTCACCATAAAAGTTATTCATTATTAGATTTGAAGAAGTCTTGGTTCAGTTAGGGTTTGGTAGGCACATGGCGCAGCAGTATTTTAATCTTCCTACGAACACAAAACTTTGGAAAAATCACTTAAAGACAGTTTATTTTCCCAATTTTTAGTACTCACTTTCAACAATAAACTTACGAAAAGCAAGTTGAAATTTCTTCTACAACTTTCATGATCCCTGACTAAGCAAACAGAAAAGGTTGTGTTAAAAATGATTACACAAACGTGCATATAAAGTTTAATATGAGTACCATGGTGGGACCTTGGCAGAATTTTAAAATATGAACACATGGCTAGTATTTATGTCTGGGAAATGTGGTGAGCCTAGTGGAAATCCTGGTTCCCAGATGCACATCTACCCCTGCTTTATCACTTGCCTAACTAAACTGACCTCAGGGGTGTAGCTTCCACTGGTGCGCAGATGCAGTGGCACTGCGGCCCAGACCCTGATAATCGCTCTATTATACCATTCAAATGAACAGTGACGGTTTAAGCAAGATGGGAGCATCCTGATGAGGTCTATGTGTGCCCGCCATTTTGCATTGGATTATAACAACTGCATGATAACTTTGGTGGTTAACACACTTATTGGAGGGACCTGTGGTGTGTCTAGTCACAGTTTTGACTCATGCTAAAGCAGCATAGAAGGTAAATGTTCCCACTGCAAAGCAGAACGTGTTTGCATGTTTTATTTTGTGTGGATAGCTCAGTGAGTTACTACTTTTGTCACAGTTTATTTATTATTTGCAGTTACAAGCCTTCCAATAAGTACATTGGACTTGGAACAGGCATCAAAGCACTGCATGCAAATTGCAAAGCATAGGTTTAGGACGTTATTATATTTTTCCTCAATCTTTGCTAAAAAGGGGTCCTTTGGGTAGTAATACAATTATATTACTATGACACCCCAACCATTGTGGTATATTTCAAATCCTTTTTTAATTTATGGGGCTGATTTATTAACACTTTGTGCCTAGTTTGCATCACAAAAGTGACACAAACCTGTTCCAAAATCTTTTTTCTTAGTTTACCTTCCAATGCAAATCCTAAATTATGTTGTAAAGTGGTCCTAAACTAACTCAAATTAGCACTATGGGATCCTTTCTGACAAAGAGGCATACCGTGGGTGGTACATGGACATTGCCATGCGCCCACAAATTGATTTTGGAGCAAATTCCTTTCTACTAACTTTAGTAGAAAGGCATTTTCATCAAAGTATTACACCCCCTCAGAGCAGGAGTAAAGTTAAAAGAAAGATTTGTTTTCTCTAAACCTTTCCAACTTTATATGTGTGCTGTACAGTGCAGCACACTTGTAAGGTGGTAAAGTGTTAAACATTGTCAAAGCATAGAATATATGCTGAAATTGTGCTCTTCCAGTACAAAACCTATGCTTGACATCAAGCACACACTGTTGCACTGTGGTACAAAGACATGTGCATTGGCACAAGGTAGTGTAAAGTACCGCAGCACTAGAGGAGAGAGCAGCGCACCATATCTTGATAGATAATGTGCTGTTGTGCTTTCTCCCTTTCACGCAACACAGTGCCATAACCTTGGTTACTGCACATCATAAAAACTTAGTAAATCTACCCCTTTGTTTCTCCAGACTAAGCACTTTAAGATGTAGTGCCTACAGTATGGCTGATATATGGCTCCTACACCTTTTAGTCCTCATAGTCTTAAATAGCATTTGTATGACTCATTGTATCTGCATAATATGTTTGTGATGTAAAGCGCTTTGACAGGCTACACTGGGATAAGTAGCACTATAAACAAATGTGAGAGAGGAGCACCATTGGAGGGAGGTAGTGAGGGAGTCCATGAGGAAGGAGATCGTGGAAGGGGGCGCCAACGAAGATTGTCACACTGGGCACCACCGACGCTAAAGCCTGCCCAGCCTGCCGAGCCCTTCCAAAGAGCAACTCACACCTTCTTAACTTTGGCTAGATTGCAGCCATACCGGGCTAAGAAGTCATTAGACATTGGAAGCATTCACTGCACAAGTTTCCATTTTTCTGCCCTCTGCCTGCAATCCTACAGATACCTTATTCTGTGCTGAAGACAACCTAGCAGTCTATGCTACGCACTCTCATCATGGTGCTTACAGTCATGCCAGTGTGAAAACTGCGAAAAGCAATTTCTACACCTTGACAATGTTTCGAAACATCATATGTACGACTGAAAGTAGACATGTTCTCTTATTGTTCCTCAGGGCAAGGGAGACCATACTGAGAAACTGAAAAGCATGTGATCTGAACACTAAACACTTATAACCTCTCATGAGCTACACCTCGGGGGAATGAGAATGAGGGGAATGGGAGCCCAGGAATGTGGTATGATAACACACATGCATGGGTGAATGATCGACAACACATGCCTTGGAAAACATCCCACATGTTTGTATTAAGGCAGGCTCAAAACACTGAAAAACAGAGCTCCATTGGAATGCATTGTGCCTTTGATTGGTCCTTACATGTTGCATGCTCTGGCACTGAGGCTGTCTCACTTGTTGTTCTTCATGATCACTTGTGGGTGGATCATTTTAAAGCCCTCTTAGAAGATACCAACAGTGCAGTTTTCAATGATTCCTCCTTAAACTTTTTTTTTTTTTTTTTGTTTTTCAAAACCTTTATTGATCATGAAGAAATAGTACACAGCTGTACGCCTACATCCTGAATGATCAGGCCGGCAGCGACAACATGCAGTGGAGGCATTGGTAAGCATAGGTTGAAAAGCAGCTACTGGGTTACACAGCATGTCGCCTACAACCCAGACGGGCCGGCCTCGTAGTATTGGAATTTGAGCTGTTTAAGCATGTAGTAGTAAGCAATCATAGCTGCATGAGGTGATCAAGCATGAGGAACATGAGGTTTCTTTCAACTTTAGTAACTAACCAAAAAGTGCTACGTAAACTGTGCCCTCCCGGAAGATATCCTCCATACTCAGTATGAGGCATATGCGGTAGTGTGGCGCATGGCTGTGCAGGCAGTGCATCCCACTTTGGAGTGCAGGCAGCAACCGGGGCGGTGACGCCCTACGCCCCAAAGCACCATCAAGTGATCTGGGAGGATATGGCAATGGCCCAAGTAGAGAACATGACATGATGCTACTTCCTGTAGTGTCGTGCATTCTATGCCGTAGTGGGGTAGACTCCACCCTCCCCCGGTCCTGGGGGGGAACGATAGGCCCGCAGCTCCCTCCACCCGTGTAGCCTGTGGATGGTGGGCGATCCCACGGGACGTGTGTATCCCTGCCGGGTGCAGCAAGAATGCATGCGTAGTATGTATGGGAAATTAAAGGAGTGCGGGAGGGGGGGCTCAATCAGTGTCAGCTGCTAGTGGCATAGGTGCTGGAGCCAGCGCGGTGGACCGGCCTTCCACCGCCACGTCTCCATTCGCGCCGGTCGTGGATGTGTCTGGGTCCGGCGCCCGTAGGAGATACGTAGTAAGAGGACCCCAAAGGTCCCTGGGGCGCGATTTGTGAGGTAAAAGGTCCGAAGAATTGTGCAGTTGTTCCTGCAAGTTGTCATCGTATCCAGCCAAGTTTTAAATTTAGGCGTTCGCCCTCGCCCCCACCTGCATGCGATGTGGCGTTTTGCCAACAGGAGGCCCAGCGTGAAAAATTTCCGGTGCGTCTTGACAGCGGGGTTGGAGTGGCCCAGCAGGGCAATCTTAGGACAAGGAGCAATGCTTACCCCAATCATTTCAGAGAGAGCTGCAAACACCTCCACCCAATAGGCGGCTACGGCCTGGCAAGACCACGCCAGGTGCATGAAGTCCGCCCCCGGCCTCCTGCAACGTAGGCAGCGATCATTGTCCCGGAGGCCGAAGCGGTGTAATTTGGCAGGTGTAAAGTAGAGGCGATGCAGGAATTTAAAGTGAACCAGTCGAAGGCGGGTATTACCCGTCACCGCGCTGGTATGAGAGCAACTCTCCTCCCACTGAGCATCCAACAGTGGTTCCCCCAGATCGCCATCCCAGTCAGTGCGCGCTCGGAGAGGGGGGGGGATGGAGCCGCCTGCGCATGGTCATATAACATGGAGACCACATGTGCCTGGACACACGAATTTTTTGAGTTGGGAAATTGTCTGGACACACGAATTTTTTGAGTTGGGAAATCATCAACTGCCTGGACACACGAATTTTTTGAGTTGGGAAATTTTAATTTTCATGTTAAGGGTAAAAAAAGCTATAAACAATATATCATCTTAATTACTTCGGTTGAGTATTGTGAGAAGATGTTGGTCTTATTAATCAAACTCGGTTTCTCAAATTGGTCTCATGGCTAAGAAAATAAAAATTTGTTCACTTAACATTTGCGGGCTAAACGATGTGAAAAAAAGAGAGGTTTTTACTAAATTTATTCAGATTATAAATGTTGATTTACTTTGCTTACAAGAAACTCATATTCCATTGGCTAAAAGGAACTGCTTGAGGAAACTTGGATTAGAACTGATCGCATGTTCTAAACAAACAGGAGTGAAGAGGGGAGTTGCTACCCTCATGAAACGAGGTCTGGGGGTATGTGTCAAATCGGCAGAGGATAAATGGGGGCGTTGGGCGATCAGTCTATGTCAGATTGGACATTGCAGATTTACAGTATGCAATCTTTATGGACCTAATCTGGACGATACGGAACTTATTCATTTTCTTAACCTCGAGCTAGCTCAATGGCCTCAGCCTTTAGTGTTATGTGGAGACTTGAATATCCATCTCGATGCCAATTTAAATATTAGGACATTTTCATTATATAAGGGTAGGAAGCCCCGTTTATTTACAGCGTTAAGGGATTTAATCATAGATCATGGTCTGTTTGATACTTGGAATGCAACTCATGTGAATGATTTAGGATATACTTTCTATTCTGCTCCGCACAAAAAATACGTCAGATTAGATTATTTTTTTGTCTCTTTACAATATCGAGGTAAAATTGAGTTAGAGATTTTACCTAAACTTATATCTGATCATAATCCTTTAGTTTTGGGATTTTTTATTGATGCTCAAATAGACAATAGACAACATTTATGGTCTTTTGAACGGAGCCTGCTCGGAGATAGGGAATATCGCCAATCTATGGTTAAAGTGTTACAGGAGTTTTTTTTGCTCAATAAAGGCACAGCATCCATACAAACTATATGGGATGCTTTTAAAGCAGTAGTCCGAGGGAAAACTCTTAGCTTCTCCCTATCACGACGTAAACAACTGTTAAGTAAATATAAAGAAGATTTTAGGATGGTTATGTTATCCGAACAGAAACTGGCTGAGACAATTAGGTTGGGTAAGGATCTAGAATGTGCTCAAAAAGAACTTGCTGTGAATAGGGCTAGAGCGTATTCTAATCTGGCGGATAAAATAGCCTTAAAATATAAACAATATAAGGAGCTGGCATACGAATTTGGCGAAAAAACTGGAAAAGTTCTGGCCAAAAGAATAAGGCAAAAAGCTGCATATAATGATATAACAAAAATTAGAGACGTTAATGGGGTTTTGCAAGAAACGAGAGAAGGGGTTCTGGGGGCGTTTCAAAACTTTTATCAATCCCTCTATAAACCTCCGTCTACTGAGATTTTAGACTATGATGGGAAGGATTATTTGTCGGGTATTCCAACCACAGGACTTACCGAAGCACAGGCAATATGTTTAAGGGCCCCAATAACGTGGGAGGAAGTTGAAAGAGCTATATTAGCATTAGCTCTGGGTAAAGCAATGGGTCCGGATCAGATCCCTTTGGAGTTCTATCGTACCTTTAGGAATATGCTAAAAAATGAATTATTGCTAGTGTGCCAACAAGCTTTTTTGGGTAATTCTCCGGCTTCTTGGTCAATGGCCACTATAGTAATTTTTTTGAAGAAAGGGAAGCTAGATACGGATATGGGATCTTATAGACCTATATCCCTCCTTAACGCGGATAGCAAAATTTACTCCAAAATTATTGCAAACAGATTAAATAATCTTATGCCTCTACTGGTATCTAAGAGACAACATGGATTTATTTCACGGCGTGATACGACAGATCATATTAAGAGGATTATTTCTTTATTAGATTGGGCGCAAGCTACGAGTTCTTCTGTCGCAGTAGCTTTATTGGACGCTGAAAAAGCGTTTGACCGGTTATGTTGGAAATTGTTGTGGTCAACTTTAGTTTGGAAGGGCTTTCCGGTGGAATTTATTAAGGCTATTCAGGCTTTATATAAAAATCCAAAAGCAGCGCTTCGTATAGCAGGCCAACTCTCTGGTAATATCATAATCACTAGGGGGACAAGGCAAGGCTGTCCTACATCGCCTCTGCTATTTGCTTTGTATATCGAGCCATTTTTAAGTAGCCTGGATGATAATGCTGGAATAAAACCAGTTTGTATACATGACATAGCTTACAAGGTTTTTGCATATGCAGACGATATAGCTATTGTTACCTCAGATATTAAGTCTGCCCTCCCCAAGTTAATACAAGCTTCGGAGTGTTTTGGTAGGTACTCTGGATATAAGCTTAACGTTGCTAAGACCCAACTGCTTCACTCAGAGTTTGGACGCCCACAAGATATGCATTTCGAGGCGGAATCTATATATCTTGGAATAAAAATAACAGCTGATATCGACAAAATTGTTCAAATAAACACTGATACTGTAATTGCCTCTGCTAACAAAACCTTAGAGAAATTGGATAACCTTCATTTATCACTATATGGTCGCAGTAACGTTTTGAAAATGCTCATTTTTCCAAAGTTTTTGTACTTATTTAGAACTATCCCACTCTTATTCTCTATGTCCATATTTAATCGGATTGAAAGAATGTGTTCCAGGTTTCTCTGGAGCTATCATAGATCTAGAAGAGCTTTAAAAAAATGTACTTTACCTAGAGATAGAGGGGGTTGGGCAATTCCTAATTTTCAATTATATTATTGGTCAATTTTTTTACAGAATATGGGTGTCTTATTGTCTAAAGAAATTTATTTGGATGAGGCAATAAGACCTTCAATCTATGAGATGCTACTGGGACAGGAAGCTCGTCAATGTTTAGTTCGCATTATTGAACCGAGTTATTATAAGAACACCAAATTTAAAATTGTTTTAACCGTTTTTGAGATCTGGAAGAAAATTAAAAGAAAAATTGGATTTACTACTAATTTAAACTATTATACACCTTTAATTAATTGCCCTTTGTTACCAGATATCTTTAAAGACCCTATTATGCATAGATGGCATCGGGCTGGCATAAGTCAACTGGGTGATTTGATGGAGGGTCAACATATAGCGTCTTTTTTGTCTTTACAACAAAAATATGGTCTCCCACGATTAGAATTCTTTAAGTTTTTACAAGTTCGGAGTTTTTTAGATAGAAATTGTTCTGAAAATCAAAATGTGTTTCAGAAGGTCAAAATTATTGAAGCACTTCGGAAACGACCAAGAATTGGCCATATTTATCAATTGTTGATGGCGAATTATCAAGATGACATACCGATGTTGGAAGATAAATGGATAAAGAAATTTAATGTGCAAAGACTTGACATGCATAGAGTTATAGAAATTTCTCTTTAAACGCTTTATAATGGATCATTAATGAGTCAACATTTTATGTCCATGTATGATTTATACTATACACCTGCTAAATTAACGAGATGGGCACCAGGTAAAGTGAACAAGTGTAACCGTTGTGATTTAAACGCTGCAGACACGATACATATGTTTTTTTTGTGTCCAAAGTTAAGTCAATTTATTAGAGACATAGAGAATTTCTTGTCAAACTATTTAGGTGTCCAAACACAAATATCAGCAGAACTTGTTATTTTGGATGTACAAACTAGCAGCGTTTGTTTAAGAACTGATTTGGAGGATAGATTTTTATTTATATGCATGTCAATCTTTCGTTGCTGTATCACTACGCACTGGCTGGATGTTGAACCAACCGTCTTTAGCTACTGGCGGGCTAAATTACTGTCTGTTTATCATTTGGAAACTGCTGTTTATAAAACAAAGGGCAAGAATAGAAGGGCACTTGGGTTAAAATTATGGTCTCCAGTTCTCAATTGGCTATGAATAGAATTTTACGTTTCTGTATTGGTTACGTTGTGATCTATTTGATGATATAACTAATTGGCTCACACTTAATATAATGTTTGTGTCCTGGCTTTTTGATGATATAAAAATCAATAAAGAATTTTTTTTAAAAAAAGCAAACACCTCCACCCAATAGGCGGCTACGGCCTGGCAAGACCACGCCAGGTGCATGAAGTCCGCCCCCGGCCTCCTGCAACGTAGGCAGCGATCATTGTCCCGGAGGCCGAAGCGGTGTAATTTGGCAGGTGTAAAGTAGAGGCGATGCAGGAATTTAAAGTGAACCAGTCGAAGGCGGGCATTACCCGTCACCGCGCTGGTATGAGAGCAACTCTCCTCCCACTGAGCATCCGACAGTGGTTCCCCCAGATCGCCATCCCAGTCAGTGCGCGCTCGGAGAGGGGGGGGGGATGGAGCCGCCTGCGCATGGTCATATAACATGGTGACCACATGTGTCGGAGTTCCCTTCTGCAACAGGGCATGGAGGGGCGCCACGGTATCAGGCTCGCCCGGAAAGTCGGGTGTGACCGCCTTGATATTTTGCCGGAGCCGAATGTAAAGAAAGGTATCCATAACGGAAGGAGTATTATCCCCGAAGAAGTGTGTCGCCGTGCGAAAACTCCCCTGGTGGTATAGATCCCCCCAGGTGTGAATCGCGAGTTTTGTGAGCAGTTTACGGCCTATTTCCTCACGGGCAACACTCACTCTAGGATCATGTGCCAAAGCCATGCGAGGGGAGTATAGGAATTTCACTTCCATATGTTCCGCCAATCGATTCCAGGCACTGACAGTGCAGTCGACCGTGGTGGGGTCTCTATGTTCTATTCGGGCTGTCGTGTATAAATATCCGGAAGGTTGTTCCGGCCTCATATATCCATCTTCGACTGCCAGGTGCGCCATGAAGGGAGGGGGGTGGAACCAATAGGCGGCGAAGAGACCCTGTGCGCAGTCATAGTATCGTTGGAAGTTGGGTACATCAAACCCCCCTTGGTGATAAGGTAGCATAAGGGTCCGCAGCCCGAGTCGGGCTTGCTTTCCCCCCCAGATAAGTCGTGACAACTGGGAGTTGAGGGCACGAAAGAAATATGCGCCAGGGCTGTATGGTATATTTGTAAAAAGGTACAGCAACTTGGGAAGGACCACCATTTTAATCAGTGAGATCCGACCCGCCATTGACAGCGGGAGACGAATCCACTGGGAGACTTTGTCCGTGAGTTTATCCACAACAGTCCCGTAGTTGGCTCTAATCAGGGCTTCCCGATTTCTGGTCACTTGAATGCCCAGGTATTTTATCTCATCTTGTTCCCATACCAGGGGGTAATCCAGGGGGAACTGCATAGTTTTGTCAGTCAAGGGGAACGGGGCCGACTTCGTCCAGTTTATTTGAATCCCCGAGATGGCGCCGAATTTAGTGACTTCACGCAGCAAGGGGTTCAAGTGTTCACGCGGTTTATGCACATAAAGAGTCATGTCATCCGCATATAGTGCAATGAGTAGTTGGCACTCTGGATAGATGAGAGATCGGTGTTTGTGATGCTGCCGAAGTTTGGCCACCAAGGGCTCTATGGCGAGTGCGAACAGAACCGGGGAGAGGGGACACCCCTGTCGGGTACCCCTGTGGATCGCAAAGGGGGGGGAACGGGCACCATTGAGCAGAACCATTGCTCGAGGCCGGCAGTACAACAGTCGGATCCAATCCAGGAAATTGAAGGGCATGCCCATCCGTTCCAGCAAGGCCAGAAGGTAATCCCACTCAAGGGAATCGAACGCCTTAGTAGCGTCGAGAAAGACCGTGGCAGCCTCGCTCGACGGGTCAATATCCTGTATCACCGCCTGAAGTGTGCGCAAGTTATGGGAAGTTGCACGATTGGGAACAAACCCGGCCTGGTCTGGGAGTACGAGGCGCTCCATCAAAAGGTTAAGGCGTGTGGCTAGGACCTTCGCTAATATTTTAACGTCTGTATTTAACAGCGAAAGGGGCCTGTAGGAGTCACAACATTCTGGCGGTTTACCAGGTTTTAACAAGGACGTTATGAGGGCTTCTCGCATCGTGGCTGGCAGGAAATCCTCCTCTAATGCAGAGTAGTACACCTGCTGTAGAATGGGGGCTAGCACATGCTTGAAGGCTTTGTAGAAGTCGATCCGTAACCCGTCCGACCCTGGCGCCTTTCCCGACTTCATGGACATAATTGCATCCGTTATTTCATCTAGTTCTAGTGTATGATGGAGGAACTGCTGCTGGGAGGGGCCCAACCATGCAAGCGCAGTGTCGTCGAGGTACTCATGCAATACAATCGGTGTGGTCCTGTGAGAGGTGTAGAGTGTAGTGTAGTGATTTGTGAGGACTCTGAGTTGGTCAGCAAGATCCCGCTGCGGGGTGCCATGCTCATCTAGCGAGGAAGTAACGTAGTTACTATACCTAGGGGGGCGAATTGCGGTGGCCAATGACCTGCCAGGTCTGTCACCCTCGCCGTACACTCGAGAGACAAAGGGTCTCCCCAGAAACTTGCACTCTTTGGCTGTGGCTTCCGTGTATTCATTTAGCTTCTCTCGAATCTGCGCCGCAGTGCCAGGCTCCCGCCCATTCCGCTCCACTTCGCTCTCTAACTTACGGAGTTCAGCCTCAAGCCTGCGTAAATCTCCGCGCAGAAACTTAAGGACACCTCCTCCCTTAGCTATGCACCAACCTCTCACGGTAAATTTGAACGCCTCCCAGACTGTAGTGAGGCTGGATACGGAATCAATATTACGCTCAAAAAAGTCCTTTATGTCCTGCTCAAGTTCCGCTTGAAACACTGAATCTGTGAGGTGTGCAGGATTCAGTCACCAACTCAGGTACGGGGAGACCGCAAGGGGAATACGCAGGGACAGCAGGACTGGAGAGTGGTCAGAGAATGTGCGAGCAAGATGAAGCGCTCCACCCAGCCACGGAGAGAGGCCCGACGATAGGAATACGTAATCAATACGTGCCCAAGTGGAATGCACTGCGGAGCAGTGGGTGCCGTGCCGGAGCGAGGGGTGGTAGTGCCTCCAAGCATCGATTAAGTGGTGTTCGTCCACTATGTTCAACAGCGCGCACTGTGTGTGCGTGTAATGCGACGCCTGAGGGTGCGATCTGTCTATCCCAGGCTTGAGTGCAGTGTTGAAATCCCCCCCCAGTATAATGTGGGAGATACCTAGGGACTGAATCTTACCCCACATAGTGAGGAGCGCGGAAGGGTCATCCATATTGGGGCCATAGTAACATGCGAACAGGATTGTATGTGAGTGCAATGTCCCCCAAGCCATGCAGTACCGCCCTCCAGAGTCCACTTCAGTTCCCGCCAGTGTAAACCCCATCCCGCGTCTCACCAGAATAGTCACGCCTCTTGCGTAACTCGAGTAAGACAAGAAGACCCTACTAGCAGCCCATCGTGACGCAAATGGGGGGGCCACCCCCGGGTGTAAGTGCGTCTCCTGGAGCATGGCCACGGACACTCCCTGCCTAGACAGGTAGCTCAGGACTTGCCTCTTCTTCCTTGGGTTGTTTAACCCGCGCACGTTCCATGAGAGCAACTGAAAGTTCTGCGCAGGGCGCGAGTCAGCTAAGTCCCCCATTCCCCCGGGTAAAGGCATATGTGGCATGTTCTCACAGCTTGCAATTGTACGTAGCACTCAGTAACGAATTCCATATCAAAACCCCAGTTAACTACCCCAGCCACCCATCTTCCCGCATCTTGTACTGAGGAGTCATAAAACCCAGATGAAGGTCGGAGTATCCGCCCACCCACGCCGGCAACCCCAACTGGCCGGGTACACACTGCCCACCCAACCCCTCCCCCCCCTAGCAAACCCAACCCAACGAACAGGAAAAATACAGTAACCACCCCTGCCTTGATGAGGAAAGGGGTGCATTGGGGTGCGCCCATTGGGGGATCGAACTCTAGGGGCGCCAGACCTGCCATCCACCTCCCTACTTACACCCACAGGAACCCAGACTTACACCAGGCCCTCAGTGTGGGACGGAGGTGGGTGACCGGGCACAAAATATAACAGCGACCAAGTCTAGTGTCATTTTCATAAAAAAAGAGAGGTACCTCACAAGGAATGATGATGATCCATTCGGGCAAGTGCAGTCGTAACAGCAGAGTGAGTCGGGGGGGGGCATCCCCCTGATATGTTCAGTCCTGTTGCTCCATCGGTGAGGGCGACCGAGAGAGCCGCGGGCCAGCAGCCCCCCCCGTCCGAGTCCCTCCGATGCCGCTTGAGGAAGTCCTCAACCTGCTGCGGCTGTTGGAAAAACAATTGTTTGCCCTGGTGTGAGACCTTCAGTTTCGCTGGGTATAGCATTGCATACGGGATCTCCCGGGCCTGCAGTTTCTTTTTAACCCCAGCAAATTTCTGACGGGCTTCCTGCACAGATGCAGTGAAATCGGGGAAGAAGGACAGCGTAGTGTTGCAGTATCGCACTGTTCCCATCTCCCGCGAGCGTCTGAGCACCACATCCCTGTCCCGATAATTAAGGAAGCGCGCAATTATGGGCCGGGGCTGGGCGCCAGGGGGGGCGGGCAGCGAGGGACCTGTGGGCTCTCTCCACGATGAAGTGGGGGGAGAAGGATTCCTGCCCGAACAGTTCAGCCACCAGGTTCTCAATGAAGACCTCCATTTTACCGGTGTTGGTGGTCTCCGCAAGGCCCAGGATGCGGACGTTGTTGCGACGGGACCTCGCTTCTAGGTCCTCATTCTTATCTGCAATTATCTTGAGGAGGCGGTCCATTTGGGTTATATGTCGGTCTGTAGATGTGGCGCCGTCTTCCAATGTGGAGATCCTGTCCTCAGTCTCTTTTATGCGGGTATCGTGGCGCTCCAGTTTGGCCACCACGCCAGCCAGCCTGGTAGTGATGGTGTCAATTTTAGAATCTATGGTCGTCAGGCTTTGTTTCAATCCCAGCAGGAGAGATTTCCAGTCCTCGTCCGGAGGGCCGGCGGCGGAAGGCCCAGGCTCGGACGCCGTCGCGGGGGCCTTCTTGGTATCAAACGGTAACTTGGACTGCCGTTGCGCCCCATGGCGCCAGGAAGCCAAACCCGCCAAGCTCACCCCGCTGGCAGCTCGGGCGAGGGGGGCCCCGTCCAGGTCCAGCCGCAGCCGCAGCCGCAGCCGCGCGAGTAGATAGGGCCGGTGCGGCCCAGGGGCACCCCACACGCGGCCGATCAGGGAGGGCGACTCCACCGTCAGCGGGCTAGCTCGGGCACGCCTCCAGAGGCCCGGGGGGGGCGATCCGGACGGGGCCGCAGCCTTAGGGCTCCGCAGGTCGCAACCAGCACCCTCAGGACAGCGGGGGGGGGCGCCCAGCCCAGGTAGCCCTCCAGAGAGGCCAGCAGCAGCAGGGTGAGGCACGGTCGATAGGCTGCAGGCCCTGGTCCGCCACTGGTAGTACAGGGCCGGGCGAGGGGGCCCGCGTAGACCCCGTCACCGGAGTTGTAAACCTTCCCCTCCTCGCAGCTCCGGTCGCCGAGGCGGGGGGTAGCAGTCGTCCCGGCTTCCCAGTCCGCCCCGCCGGTCAATGGGGGACAGCGTGCGTCACTGAGGCCGCAATCCCCAGTCTCTCCCGGCGCGACCTCGCAGCCAGGCGCCAGGCCTCAGGCAAGTGTCTCTCCGCCCGGGGAAGCCAGAGGGGGGGAGGGGGATAGGATGGCCCCCAAGCCCGTGCCCGAATATCAAGGCGAGTCCAGCGTGCAGGCGAGAGTAGCAGCCTGTGGGCACGGGTCCCGGGTGCAGGTCTCGACAGGCGGAGGACGAGCGGGTGAAAGGCCCCCCAGATCGTCCCAGCCCCGGAGGTGTCTCCGCCTACCTCCCGCAGAACTCGCAGCCCAGGCAGGGACAGCCGCTGGTCGTCTGGCGCCGAGTGCAGCCTCACTGGTCGGAGCTTACTAGCGTCGCGAAGGCCTCTCAGCACCGGGCTCTCGTAGAGCGCGCCTCCCACAGCGCGCCGGCCGCAGACAAGCACCCCCCCGTCCGGGGGAACAACAGCGGATATCTCGGCACTCCGGCGGGCTCTAAAGACGTGGCGGGCACCGGGGCGCTGCGCAGGACACAGCGGAAACAGCCATGAGGGTGAGGCAGAGGATAGCTCGGTCAGGATATCAAAAAGGATCAGGAAAGCGCCCGGTCTGGCGGGAGCCTCACTCTTGTGCGGCCATCTTGGTTTGGCGCCCTCTAGCGCCCCCATTCCTCCTTAAACTTCATTTCAAATCGTCTTATGCTTTCCAGGGCTTTTGCAGCAAGAACTTGATCGTGAAACAAGTACTAATGCTTGTCATCACACATTGCCCTGATGAGGTGCAGAGAGCTTGGTTGACCATCACGTTTGGAATATGATTGTTTTGTCATCTCATGCGTGCAGTCTGTTCAATCGACCATGGAGTTCCAGATCGACTTTTGCTCCTGCAAAGCAGAGGACTTGCACACACTTACTACAGCTCTAATATGCGACGTCACACACCTCTTTCACTTTCCATAGTGCACTCATTGTTTATACAATCTTGCATGATAAAGTTGAGGCCCTCTTTAAGTAATTTTATCAGGAGGATTTACAACTTTATACATATACCTTGTAACTTTCCTTCTCTGCAATTGTTTAAGATAATCCTGCCATATGTAGACATATGCACTGACACAGTGCTCGAGGACCCCTCAGGACACAAAATTAAGATCCAGATTTTACATGTTTTTGTTAAAAAAAAACTTCTCAGATTAGCATAATATTAGCACAAAATAATAAATATTTAGTATATTCATGGGCATAGGATTATAATATGTAACCTATTGTAACTGTACGTTTCTGTCATTGGGTTCTGTGGCTGCCAGTGCTGCTACTCAATGATCCTTGCACATGTCTCTGCTAATGGACGCAACAAAGATTGGCGGGTTATGTGGCTAAACTGTGAATTAACACGGTTTCAGGATCCTCCTTCCCTCCCTTTGAGCCAACTCCTGGAAATGCCAGTATTCTCCTATCCTTTCCCATCTATTGGTGGATTGCTCAACCATTTCAAAAGCATCTATTGGTGGAGCTCAGAATGTATCAATGAATCTGCCCTTCTCTCTGAGCTGCTTTGTGGCCCATCAGCAGCCAACTGTGGAACATCATCACAATACTATTCCTGCGTTGGATAGCATTTAGGGTTCCTAAATTCTCTGCAGATTTTCGCATGTGGTAGGTGATTTGGAGATAATTACTTGTTCTGGACTTAAATGTAGGAAGTTGAAGCAGGACTGCATTCACGGGACCCCTCTAGCATGACAATCAGTCCTTCCTGGATAATGCTTTATGCATTATGTACTATTCTCATTCAAAGGACCTCAAGCTCCAAGGAGCGTCCCTGCATCACCTCTAAGTATGTGGTTGATGCAGCTACTGTGCTGGCAGTAGTAGTAGTGACGGTGCTGCATTATTTATCAGTTTCAACTGTTAGGGGCAATTTCAACTGAGTCTGCTTTACTCGTCAATTGGTGAGACAAGAATATCCCTAACTTCAGTGCAGACCAAAACATGCATGACCAATAGCCACAAGAAAACCATGACAAGCATAATGGAAGAACTAACCCCACTGAAAATGAAGAGACAAAAACAAGATTTCCTTGCAATGCAAAAATAAAGAGCTGAATGAGAAGAAAAGATCATTTAGATTAGTGGAACGAAGATGGAAATAGAATCTATTAACCTTAAATCCCTATTTAATTCGAATTTTATTTAGAAAGTACAAAAATGTCATTAAAGACAAAGGGCCAGATTCCAAGTTTGGCGGTGTGGAAGTGGGCCGCCACACCAGTGCTCCGGTCCCACTCTGCCAAACTCGACTGCCCACCAGATTAGGAGTTTTCTCCTGGTCTGGCAAGCTGTGCTTTGGCAGTCCCATGGCGGTGCCTTTCAAAGGCTCATATCTGAGCCTTAGAAAGGCACTGCAATGGGAGCGCCAAAGCATGTTCCTGAATGACATGGACTGTGAAATGCATGCCGTGCAGGAACTGTGGTTGCATGCTGATAGGGGGGCACCCCTGCATGCATCACCTGACCCTATGGCAACAGGGGGCCCTGTAGGACCCCTTAGTTTCCTCACCGCCACCCTTTTAATGGTGGCCTCACCGCCATGAAAAGGGTGGATGAAATGAAACTCGCAATATGCTTGGCGGTGCCGCTGTGGCACCCCGAGTATATTGTTGCCTCACACTGCTGCAACACCACCGAGGGATCACGGATCCCTGGTGGTTGCAACGTTCCTTTGGTGGTCTGACTGCCAAACTCATAATTGTGCGGTCGGACCACCGGTGCCGCACCACTGCTGTCAAACTCATAATTAGGCCCAAAGTCTCTTTCTTCAGAGCAAAATTGGACTAAGTGAAAAGCCATCCGAGAAAATTGTATGGCATTATTAAATAGCACACTTGGCCAATAACAAAAGTTGGTAACCACCAGCTATAAAGAAAGAGGTAAGGAGCTATATGAATTCTTCAGTAAGTAGATTAAAAATTATTAAATAGCACACTTGGCCAATAACAAAAGTTGGTAACCACCAGCTATAAAGAAAGAGGTAAGGAGCTATATGAATTCTTCAGTAAGTAGATTAAAAAGACTGGGCTGTCACTTCCAATAAAACCAACAGACAGCCCTTCATTCCTCACTACTGTAAAGAGCAACAGAATCTGGAGTGAGTTCATGGAGGTTAGTGAACTCATCAATATATTATCTAATTGGAGACATTTTGTGGATCTGATTCCCTCCTCACTAATGAAAAAGAATACCTCCCACAATGCCCTTTTTAGACTCAGGGAGTCAACTTATCATTGGCACAGGGCAAAGTTCTGAACTGACTAAAAACTGGACAGATTAGCTCACTATTGAAAAAAATTATATGGGCTCAGAAGATCTGAAATAACGGTTGCCCAATCACTAATCTCCCTTTCCTTGTGGAAGTTCTTGAAAGCTGCCTCAACAATTCATCGACTACCACTAACCAGGGCTGGTGCTCTGATTTAAAAGGTATATGGCAATTAGGCGTAACTACCATTTGGCCTGAAAACCTGTGAGTCCCTAATGCATGGTAGGGCATGTAGATTTAGAGGCCAAGCAGCTTTGAGGCACTTATGTGTGCATTGCTGTGTTGCCTGCTGTCATTTTAAAAGTCAGCCCTGCTTTGCCAGCTGCTTTTAAATTGAAATGACATGAAAATATGACTTTGGGTTTAAAGGCACTTCCAAAGTATTAATCTACCTTATTTTTACATATAAGTCACACCTAAGGTCTATCCTAGGTGCCCCAAGTGTATGGTGTCATGTAAAAATAAGCAAGGAAGTTAGAAAGATGGTTTATATGCTCAGCTGAAGGAAAAACTACCAATTTCGGTTTTCCCCATTCTAGCATTTTAGCTCCACAGGCTAACATGGGAATACTGTAATACAGTATACTATTGACAGGAGTGAGCTAAAATAATATTTTAAGTTCTTAAACGATTGGTAATGATAAATCCAACAACTTGCAACTGCTGAATTTATCATAACAAATATAGAAAATAAGTTTTAGAACTTTCTTTTGTGGGAAAAAAAATCCAGCCTTCTAGCAGACTCTCCTGATTTGCCAGCACTTAACAGACTTAACCCAACTGCTATGATGAGGTGGTAAGTGGCCTACATGGGGACAGAGTTTTTTTCTGGTGGGGGGAGCTCGGCAACTGCAGAGAACAGGCAATGAGGGGTCTGGGCACACAAACTGGGCTTGAAAGAGAACACAATAGTAAGGAATGCCAATCAGGCTACCCCCTTTTTCCTGTACCCCCAGTCTGATGGGAGCCCCAGGGATGGAATTTACAGGAGGTCAGTGTTAAGGGAAAAGATCCATAGCAGTAGTTTGGCTTAGCTAGCTCTTACTCCCAAGGAGAGAAATTCTCTATCTTGAATTTTAAAGTACAGTGTTTTGTAGGACAAGAATATGCCACACCTTGGAGAAAGCTGTTATGCATCTGGGTGGCACCCTGTACCCCATTAGTCAGGGGTGCCCCCCTGCTTTTTTCTCCAGAACATTGGCTGAATATGTAAGACCTGCATAGCAACTCAGATCTGCTGCCTGAAACTGCAAGGAGAAGAAGGACTGCCCTGCTGAAAAACTGGTCTGCCCCCCAAAGGAATGCACTCTGAAGGACTGCTCCTGCTGCACACTTTGAACTATACCTCTGAGGATGTTGCCTTGCCCCAAAAAGGATTAAGGAGTGGACTCCCTGAAAGCAACAGGTTAACAGAGCTCACCAGCACCATCTCCCCCAAGACGTCCCGAGCCTGGAGTGCGCCCGTTGGACTTTTAATGATTTGGCCAAGTGGATTGTGGGAATTGTAGTCCCAAACATCCAAGGACCATCTCAGAGCTTCTAGACCCTTGGATTTGTGTTTTGGACACTCTGAAACCTCATTAGGAACTTCAGGAAGAAGGCCCAGAAGTTTGGAGACGTTTGGAGCAACTTTTGGAAAAAGCTGCATAAGATGACCGACCCGACGAGAGTCAGATAACCGACATCGAACCCCAACTTTGGCCTAGATTTCAGGTACGTCCCGCTGAAAACTCCAGAGGTCAAGACCTCCAGGATTTCACTGAGGTCTTGCGCTGAGCCAAGCCATCGTCATCGACTAGAATCACGGCGTGAAGAGGAGCCTCGCGCGACGGCAAGAGAAAATCCTCCAGAAAGGTTTCTACATGTGAAGGTAGCATTTAGACCAGGGCCTCTTGCTTAGTGTATTCGACCAGGGCTCCATCGCAGTTGGCCTCACAGTTTGACTTTGTCCCGGTCAAGATCGATGAAAGTGTTTCTTCTTTAAAAATTCATATCACTGGTTCCTATATTGGAATTTTGTTATTGTGGTGTCATTTTAACCATAAGAATATTTCCTATTCTTGTAACTTGATTGTGGATTTTTATTGTATGTTGTGTCTTACTTAATTAATTTATTGGGGCTTTTAAAATGCTTCACACCCTGTCTCCTAAGTTACGCCTGCCTGCTCGTCGGCAGTTACCAAGGGTTGAGCAAGGGAATAGGTAGGTGCATACTTTTAACCCTACTAATAATCCACCTTCCAACATTGACTTATCGGCAGTGTTAAGCATAGTTAATTACAACATCCTGTTCTATACTCTGAAAGAGAGAATTGCGATTCACCTATCATTATGACCAGAGAATCTGGATTTCATTAAAGACACAGAGGCTAACATTATGCATATTTCTTTTAAAGCAACTCCAAGCAGCCACTTTGAAGTAATAAATCATAAAGTAAAGATCTACAATAGAATGCTCATGTAGTACAATAGCCATAAGCTTAGATGCATCTGCCTCTTTTAAATGCAAGGAAAACAAGGTTTAGCTATAATGAAACAAGTAAACTTTTCTTCTTAATGTAACTTCATAGGTTCCAAGCGAAGGATGATATCTGAACACCTAAACTTTGCTTGGAGAGAAGACAAGGTAGTTCAGAATCTCCAGAGGCAGACTCCGATGGGTGCATGCTTGTGGAAGAGCCATCCAAGCGGAGTTACCTGAAAGAGACCAAAGATTAGAATTCTGCACTTCTATGCCCTATGTAAAAAAGGAAAAATGTTGCACAATGCATCATAAAATACATTATACAAAGAAAACTGTTTTGTTTCTTTTTTTTAATATAATGTCAAAATTAAAGACAATGCTTAACTTTTACTAACTAACATTAGAAGTTTAAAATCCACGTCCGGGGGGGGGGAAGGGTTGGGATAATGTTAGCCTCTTTGTCTTTAATGAAATCCAGATACTCTGGTCATAATAATAGGAGAATCGCAATTTCATTACAAGACCAGAGACTACCATAATGCATGTTGGTAGTCATGTAGAACTACGTCAGACATGTGTTCAACAGGTTTACAATAATGTATAGCGAAGGTGTAGGAACTGGACCAGTCGACTGCTTTAAGCATATCGTCTAGTTTACCCCCTTTCCAAAAGGATTGACTAGTCATAGTGTCTTTTAATGTGTATGCTTGAAGTCTTTTAAGATCTATACCAGCCAATTGCATAGCTAAATTAACCCATCCTGCGATAGAGGTAGAGGAGATGGGTTTGAAGGGTTTAATAAATGATATAAGTAGTTGGTTAACACCAATGGTGCGATGAACTCTCATACTCTTTCATACAATCTACCAAACACAATTTTTTGCAAGCATCAAATCTTGGGTAGAAGATCATATCTGACATGGTTTTAGTTCTTTTGATAATTTCAAATCAAAGGCATCATAAGTAAACTCATCTAACCTCCTTTCCCCTAACCTCCATTCCCCTAACCTCCCTCCCATTGCCCACTCTCCTTGCACTCCCGCACATCAGAGAGGGAATTCCCCTTTAGCAGATTTCCCCCTCCCCCTAGTCCCCGGCCCGGGTCTCCCCCCGCAATTCCAACTGTCCCACCCTCCTCCTCCCCTCCATGTGATCCATAATCCACATTCAGAGCCTGCTGCCAAACTCAAGGAAATAAACCAGGAACTTCTATCTCTCAAAACTGTCATCCAAAAACTCATTAAGTCAACCGAACAGCTGGCACTTGATCTCTCCTCCATAAAGATTTCATAGGAGATCCCGCATATGTTCCAGTTGAAACCGCCAGTCCAGAACTGGAATACCACTCCCTACCCTAATGCCCCATCTAGACCCTCCAGATCCAAGAAACCATTTTCAGAACCAGATATTCTCTCCCTCCTCTGATCGTACACCTCTCCGTACTCCTCCATCTCAGTCCCTTCTAGATCAGCACAAACAGCCCCACTAACTGCCCCTAGCTCGACCTGGCCTAAGCAAGGCTACACGGAAGCCATCCAAAGCATCATCCCCAACCCTCACAGAGCACCCAGACTCAACACCAATGCCTTAAATATTAATAATCTCATGCAGATCCCCTCCACACAGCCACCGATCTCTGACAGCCTGCACAAATCACACCTGAAATGTATGTTACTTAACTGTAGATCAGCGGTGAAACATGTCACAGACCTTGCAGCTCTCATCCTTGCCCTAGAACTGGACCTCCTTATCCTCACAGAAACTTGGCTCAACGACTTCTCTGGCCCTATCCTCAACATACTAGTCCCTCCCAGCCACAACATTATCAGACTAGACCGCATTAAGAAAACGGGAGGTGGCATAGCCTGTATCTTCCGCAACTCTCTCACAGCAAAACAGTCCCCCTCAGCTAATCTCTCTTCCTGTGAATACTTATGCATAGACATCACTAGCACACACAGACCCTTATGCAGCCTTCACATCTTCTACCACCCCCTAGGTGATAACCCCCCTCTAATTGAACAAACTATGGAAACCATCTCCTCCAACTTGGGCCGACACTGCCCACAGATCTTTCTCGTTGACTTCAATCTCCACTGTAATGACCTGTATGATCAGGCAGTTAACGCTCTCAAGAATTTCCTAACTGACCTCTCTCTGTCTCAATTCTGTGACAGTCCCACACACAGCTTAGGCTCGACACTAGATCGAATCATCTCCAATCCCAGCTCCATTCATCTCGAATCTATTCTTCTCTGTGACTGGTCGTAACATCACTATATCAACTTTCTTATCCTCGAAGGTTGGATCCCCAAAAGATCACAACCACGAAAACTAAAACATTGGAATAGATTGCTTCACAAGTTCACACAAGTGCAAATGAGCTCATAGCGCGCTGCAATGACTCCCTTCCACCAGCAAACATGAACAATGTTCACGACCTTACTCAATCTGGGATTTATAAAGCGCACTACTCACCCGTGAGGGTTTCAAGGCACTGGGGTGGGGAGGGTGCAGCTCCGGGTCAGTCGAAGAGCCAGGTCTTAAGGTTCTTCCTGAAGGTGTGGAGGGTGGGGGAGCGTCTGATGTTGACAGGGAGCTCGTTCCAGGCTTTGGCTGTGACGTAGGAGAAAGCTCTTCCATCTGCTCTGGTTCTGCAGATAAGGGGGTTTCTGTGAGGGCGAGGTCTGCGGAACGAAGGTTTCTCTTGGGTACGTGGAAGGAGACATTCTCTTTGAGGTATTTGGGTCCGATGATGTGGAGTGATTTGTAGGCGTGGGTGAGCAGTTTGAAGGTTACTCTCTTCTCGACGGGGAGCACGATAACAACGCCATGCTCTCTGCCCTGAATGCTATGGCCCCCCTTCAACTAAAAAGAATACCCATCAAATACTCCAAACCTTGGTTCAATGACAGCCTAAATGCGGACAGACGCAGCCTAAGACTAGCTGAACGCACCTGGAGATCCACTCCCTCCACGGATCTTCTAAAAACTCTATGACTCAAAAGAAGTAGATATAACAAACTCATTAGAACGACGAAATGTTCCTTCTTCCAACTAGACAAAGCAAAAAATCGCCCGAAAGGACTATTTGAGCTGATTAAAACACAATTCAACAACGCACCCATCCAATCTCAGCACATCTCGCATCCGCAGCCAACCTGCGAAGCGGTTGCTGACTTCTTCCATGAAAAGTCAAATATCTAAGGTCTGCTGCACTCTTACGCTCACCCCCTCCTGCCTCCTCCTTTGCCACGTCCCCTCCCATGCCAATCGGTCTCTCTCCCAAAAACAATGCATCTTGGAGTCAATTCACACCTCTCAATGACATTACCATCCTCAGCACTCTCTCGACCATTAAACCCTCAAATCACTTCAATGACCCCTTTGCCCCCAACTTCTATAAAGAAATGATGCGATCACTAGCACCGCTCTGGTCCATGATCATCCATGCCTCTCTTCGTCAAGGTGAGATCATGGACAGCCTGAAGGTTGGCCTAGTGCTCCCCATTCTCAAAAAACCCTCGGCTGACCCTGAAGACCTGAATAATTACAGACCAATCACAAACATTCCTACCCTGGCAAAACTACTGGAGAAATGTGTTCATGAACAACTGCGCAAAAACATTGAGCAAATCCAGCTCCTCGACCGATTCCAATTGGGCTTCTGCGCTGGCCACAGTACCGAACCGGCCATCAAAACTACAAACCATACAGAACGCGGCAGCACGCCTCCTGACAAGAACACCCAAGTTTGCACCCATCTCGGACACCATCAGGACACTCCACTGGTTGACTATCAAGAATAGGATCACTTTCAAATCTCTTTGTATAATTTATAAAACCCTACACGACCAAGGTCCACACCCTCTCAAGGACCAACTTAAACTTTATAGACCAACTAGACAACTCAGATCCTTGACTCTTAACAATCTAGTGGTCCCACGCTCTAAAACTATCTCATGGGGTGATCGCCGCTTTACGGTAGCAGCTCCCAAGATCTGGAATATGCTTCCTCAGCATATCAGATCCAGCAAATCATTAGTGCAGTTTCGCAAGAGCCTGAAAACTTGGTTGTTTAACCAGTAATTCCCCTGGTCTTTCCAATGCTGTGGAGATTCAGTCGTTTAGTCTAGCGCCGAGACGCCTACGGGTATTCGTTCGCGCTCTATAAATGCCAAAATTAAATTAAATTAAATTAAAGTGGATGACGCTTTCACTTTATTTGACCAGAATTAAGCCTGCCTATTAATTCTTCTCGATTTCTCATCTGTATTCGACACCGTCAGACATGAAAATATTCTCCACCTCCTGAAATGCAGGATGGGACTCTCAGGCACGGTCCTTAAATGATTTGCCTCTTTCCTCAACAATAGAACACAAAGAGTCAAATTCAATCAGACTCTATCCAACCACAGTCCCTGCATGCTGGGTGTTCACCAAGGGTCCTCACTCTCCCCCACGCTCGTTAACCTTTTCTTGGAACCAGTGACTGTAATTCTTAAAGCCTCCAACATCCAATATCACATGTACGCTGATGACACCCAACTTTACATGAAAATATCCTCCCCCAAAGACATCAGTGCTCTCAACGGAACCCTGCTCAAAACCCTAAACCTCCAACCATATCAAACTAAACGCCCTCAAGACGGAATTCCTCCTCCTTGCACCTGCTAGGCAAACCCCCACTGTTGTGAAATATCTCTTTAATCTCACCGCGCTCAACTGCACACCACACCTCATTGACTCCACAAAATCACCTGGAATTCTGCTTGATAAGAACCTAAACATGCAAGATCACATCAGGGCATCTACCAAAGGAGCGAACTTCCAACTGTGCATCCTAAGAAAACTCAAACCCTACCTTCCCCAAGAGGATTTCAAATCGGCAGTGCAAGCACTGGTCATCTCTAGGCTAGAATACGGCAGTGCTACTCTATGCGGACTGCGGAAACTCAGCTTAGTCCCCATCAGAGCATCTCTAAATGCTGCTACGAGACTCATCACAGGTTCCAAGAAGACCAACCACATCTCGCCGGACCTGAAATCACTCAACTGGCTTCCTTTTGAGGCAAGGATCCAATTAGAGATTGCTTGTATGACCCATAGAGCTCTACACTTTAATGCCCCACTCTACCTGACAAATAAGCTGGAACTATCTGGGGGCTCCCTGTCCACAAGGAGCACCGGCACTTTGCTGCTCAAGCCAAAGAAATTCAATAAGCTTAAAACCTACAATCGTACATTCTCGGGCATTGCCCTGAGAATCTGGAACTCCCTTCCAGTGGAAATAAGACTGATTCCATCCACATTTGCCTTCAAAAGGGAAGTGAAAGCTCTACTAATGAACAATGCCCTGATCTAGAAGTTTTGCTCCTTTTGCCTCGAGACTGTTTAGCTATCTTAACTATTACATGTCATTTATTGTGGAAGAGGAAGAGGTGTGGCGCCGCAGCCAGGGTGACTGACACCGGAATCTGGCGATCACGGTTCGATCCCCGGTGCCGGCGGCAGATTAGCCCAGCACCATGTGACTCTGGGCAGTAGCTTGCTTAATCTTCCTGACGGCCCCCGGCTCCTAGAGACCCTTACGGGTGATTGTTCGCACTTTACAAATGTGGATTATTATTATTGCAACCCATTGTCGCCTGCCTTAATGTCATTTTTGTTCTTGATGTATGTTGCCCTAATTTTCTTTCTACCCCAACCTTCTCCCTATGTCCACCATTATGTCATTCTTGCTCTTGATGCATATTGCCCTACTTTTACCTTGATTTGTCTCCTTTAGCTGTTTTCCTATGTCTTCTTCAACCATATGGAAAGCGCTCTGATACCCACTTGGGTCATGTTCGCGCTATGCAAAACTTAAAAATAAATAAATAAATAAGTTCTATTCGTCATTTCCAATGCTTTAACATCTGATACTCTTCGACAGGATATTAGGCATAGGAGAGAAGCTAGTTTAATGGACAGTTTGTTATTATCCAGGAAACTGTTATCAGGCCAGTTACAGAAAAGGTCAAGTAATAATTTGACATCTCAGAGTGTTTCATATTTAGGATTAGGAGGTCTTTTAAGCCTAATAATTTTCATAATTCTATATATTATCGAGTTTTTCTCTATAGTTCTCCCGTTTAAAAGGGAATGACCTGCTGAAATAGCTGACCTTTAGCAGTTAATTGATCTGTAGGTAAGGCCCCTTTCAAATTGTTCTCAACTTCTGTAGAACCCGCTGGATCATTGCAAAGGGGGAAAGGCATATCCCTGAATCCCTTTCCAAGGTTGGAGAAAGGCATTCACTGCCAGAGCACCCGGGTCTGGCATCCAGCTGGAGTAGTTCTGTAGTGTATAATGTTTTCGCTAGGTTGGAGAGGTCTGGGGTTTTGGTGCCTCCTAGGCAATTTATGTAGGCTACTGCTGACATGCTGTCCATCTTGAGAATTACTGATCTGCCCTGAAGGGATTGCTTGAAACCCATTAGGGCATAGAGCCCAGCGGTTAATTCCAAAACGTTTATGTGGTAAGTACTCTCTATATAGGACCATAAGCCTCCCGTGTTCTGACTCTGAAAGCAAGCACCCCAGCCATGAAGGCTCGCATCTGATTCCTAGACGAATTCCGTGGAGCTGCCAAAACTGGCTTTTCCATTCCAACCGTCCAGGTTTTCTAACCACCAGGTCATTTCTGTCTTGGCTTCCGTGTCTAGATTAGGCCTGGGCGGTGAACTTCGCTAGCGGAGTTTGCGGAGTCTTCTGCACTCCGCGGAGCTCGTGGAGTGCAGAAAACTCCACTTCGCGATGTGCAGTGGAGTTTTTCCCCGCTCGCGAATGCGAACGGTAAGTTCGCGAGCGCGAACTGTAAGTTTGCGAGTGCGAACTGCCGCTCAGATAGAATTTCTACCCGAGCTGCAGGAATACAAGCACAAACTGCAGTTCGCACTGCACTTCGTCACTCGCGGAACTTCGCAGAGTTTTTTTGTATCTTCGCAGAGTTGAGGCTGAGTATAGATAAATGTTGTCTCCGTACCATAGGCCAGATCGAAAGGCTTTTCCCTTCAACCTTTGGCGGGCCCGATAATATAAAGGAACCGGGAAAAATGCTTGGATGGAGGATGAGAGGAGGCCCAGGAGTCTGGCTAGCTCTCTTAAGGTTGAGACGTCTTGTTTTAGGACCTGCTGTATTTCTTTTCGAATCTTGGTTATCTTTTTTGGAGTGAGTAATAGCATTGACTTCACAGTATACACTGAGAAGCCCAGGAACTCTAGAGACCTCGAAGGGGTCATAATAGATTTTTCTCTATTTATTATTAAACCTGCACTCTCTAATGAATCTACGGTAGTGTTCAGGTCTTTCAGCATTTGAGAGTGATCTTGAGACATGAGGAGAATGTCAGTTAGGTAAATTATAAGGCAGGTTCCTCTTTCCCTCCAAACGGAGGCAATGGCCCTCATTACCTTGGTGAAGCACCAGGGGGCAGGGGAGGGACCGAACGGAAGAGCTTGGATCTAATATAGGTAATTGTTCCAAGCAAATTGGAGGAACAATTGGGATTCCAAAGCCATTGGAATTGTAAAGTAGGCAACTTTCAGGTCTAGTTTCACTAACCAGTCTTTTTCTAGAAGGGTGTCTCTGAGGAGATGGATACCTTCCATCTTGAAATGTCTGTAGGTGAGAGATTTGTTCAGTTGTTTGAGGTTTATTACAGGTCTCCAACCTTTTTCTTTATTCTCCACCAGGAATATACTGCTTAGGAAGTTTATACATTCCCAAGGTACTTCTACAATTGCTCCCTTTTCCAACATAGTGTTCACCTCTTCTGCCACAATTCTCTGTTGGTCTTCGGTCAGGTTTAAGACTCTTAGGGTTTATGTTGTGTTGGTTTCTCTATGAAATCTATTTTGAAGCCCTGGACAGTTTCTAAAACCCTGGGGTTCTGAGAGATTTGCTCCCAGGTGTGAAAGAAGTGTTTTAGTTGACCCCCCCTTTCCCTGCGGAAAACGAAGGATGAGGTGAGCTGGTACTTACTTGGGATGTTGGAGGTGTTTTGACCTCAAGCTCTGAAACCTCTCGAATGGAAAGGTCTTCCTCTCTGTGGATAGAAGGAGGGGTTCGTCTGGTAGGGGCGACCAAAACCCCGTTGTCTAAAGAAGGGGCTTTGATAGGGACGGCCGGTAGAGAGACCCCTTCTGCCGGCCCTGGCAAAAACACTAGGGTTAAAAACTCTGTGCATATTAGTTTGTGCCTTATCTAGCGCAGTAAAGGTTGCACCATATTTCCCAAGGGTGTTGATCATGTCTTCCCCAAAGAGAAGTCCTTTGGGGATAACAGAAGGTTCCTTCTCTGCCTATTCACTAAGTTTGGGATCTATCAGGACAAGCCTTCCCCTTTCGGCGTTAATTCCAGCATTGGCATTACCTAGAAGTATTAGTGTCCTCTGGCTCCATCCTCTCAGTAACTCAAGGTTTGGGGGAGAGCCATTAATGTGGCTTTCTTCAATAAGGTCGATCATTCTATACAAAGGACCTAGTATGTCAAGCATGCAGTCCTGGCATGTCTTAAGGGACCGCTCCATGCCCATTCTTGGGTCCCTGTCCAATTTAAATAAGAATTTAATAAGTTTTTGGTCTAAGTTAGGCGTGAGGCATATTTTGTCTTGGACCATAGGTCTTGGGCATTTCGCCTTTAAAATATTTCTTGTGTCTCTCTCCAGGGGGTTTCTTATCCACCTTTTAATGAATTTGGCCTATTGGTACTGTGGCCACCATTGTGAGCTCCTGGGATGTTGGATATTACAGGGGGAGAACATTTCCTCACCTAGAAGGTCGATTATTATCTCTTTAGAAGAAGAGGGAAGTTCATTGTCTGAAAGAGAGAAATCTGGATCATTTTCATCTGGATCTAGGTCAAGAATTTATTTGTCCATAGACTCATGCCCTCCTTGTCGTTCTAGGTCAATTATTTGGGGGTCAGGAAGAGCACTTTGGTAATGTGTGCCACTTGGGGCATCCCGGTAGTTTGAGCTGTTAAGGACACCTGAGGTCTTTGGGGCGCGTTGGCCTCCCTTATAATTTGAGGTGCTTAGTCCTCCTTTAGACAGTGAGGTGCATAGACCTCCCAGTAGGTTTGAGGTGCTTGGACCTCCCAATGGGCTCAGTGGGCTTATTCTATCAATATTATTAGTTTTCTTTAATCTTTTTCCCCAACTCTTAGTATATTCATTATTTTGCCCTCTTGGGGCTTCGGAGGTGTTACTCTCAACCTCCGTTATTTATCTTTTGCCTGCCATGACTAATTGTCTCGCGCATGCAGATGCGCATTTCATGTTGAATAAAGTTGTTTATCTCTCCCATGTCAAAACTTGGGGTGGGAGCAGCAGAGGCTTGGGAATCGTCTGATTCAATGTCAGGCATGATGTCTAAAATATTAGGCCCAAGGTTATAATTAACTTAAAAAATCTAAAAACTGTGGCTGAGGTTAATTATCATAATATAATACCATACCCTCAGTATAAGGGTTATTTAGGGTTAAGAGTAAAATAAAATCTCTTTTCCTGCCTGGAGAGAATATGGAGAGGCACAGCTGATCATTCGCGTCCCAACCATCATATCTTTCCAAGACGGGGCTTTGCGAGCGATCAGCTGTTGGTAACCTAGTAGCTGTCACTAGGCAACACCTTCTTAGCTTCAGCGCGCAGGTCGAAGAGCGTTAAAACCCTCCTTTTTTTTGTTTGTTATTAGTTAGGTAAATATTGGCCTTCCATCTCCTCTTTTAAATTTTTTTATTTTTTATTTAAGTTATTCAGAAGTACCTCCGTGAACAGCAAGTAGCATACGTGAAGCACGCCACATAGCAGGGCTAAGGTGCTTTCCAAAATGGCAGTGTTTTGGCTGTTGGAACGAGGAGCAGTTTCGGTAGTCCCGGAGGGTGTATTATGTCCCGGGACACAGTAGGGTAACGTTTTTAGCCTTCTTTAGAATAGGGAGGGCCTTAAATTGGAGGCGCATGAAAAGGGTGTAATCGGTATTACAACGCTAAGTAGTAATCTAAAGGAGTCGGATAAGCGGCATAAGGAGAAAGTTATAAGTAAAGACAAAAAATGTAGATGGCGCATGAAAATAGTTGAACCATTGAAAATGATTGAAATAATGGTCGGGAAAGACATGAGGGGTATGTAGCTCGAGGGGTACAATTCAAGAGGTACATTACATGCCCTAACCGTGATAGTTAGTAGGCAAAGCAGTTTGCTTAACTTAAGGCAAAGTATCTAAAAGCTTAAAGGGATGAGAAAGAGTTGTACTTATCTGCTTGAAGCCGCATTTAAAAGATTCAGATCTATCTAAGCTTATGACTATTGTACTACATAAGCATACTATTCTAGATCTTTACTTTATGATGTATTACTGTCGTACTTTACAATTTGGGACCGCGTAGGAGGCAGGGCCCTACCCCTGTCTATCCCGGTATTAGCGAACCGCGAATGGTCAATGCGGTATGTACAAGTGCTTTGTGTAACGTTTTAGCTATGAATGCACTATGTATACGTTATTATACATCACTACGTGGGTTCCATCTTAGAGCAGTGGCCATCTTATGGTTGTCCTCACATAGGCTACATATTATGAAGCAAATATGGGCCTTTTAGAGCACATGTGCTTTCCTTTGACTTTTCTGTGACCTGGGCAGCTTGGCTCCGCTGCCCCAGGTCAGTCCGGTCTCACGAGTTCCCCGTCCTCTGGCCACCTGTGATTAGCATCAGGGCTTGAAACACCATAAAGCCTTTCCATCAAACACGGGCCTCCAGCTAATCTCTTTCACACCTGACTGTTCCTGCTTAATGGCTTGTTTTCCAAACAGGAGATGCTCATGTTTATTGGGGCCTATCGATATCTGATGTGGGATCTGAGCCTTGCTGGGTAAATAATTGCGGGCTGGCTTAACTGGAATGTGGGATGGTCATCATGACTCTGCCTTTTCGTTTGTAATGTATACACTTCTATGGCCATATCATAAAACAAGGAATGTGTGCCTGAAGCTGTTTATTTGTATTTAAGGAGAAGCCCGTTTCTGTGATTTTTAGCAGTCTCCTGAGAACATACACACTGTTGTACTTCTAGGATACCTGTAATTGGTCTGCAGCCAATAAACTGATCTTTGACTTCACCCAGAAGACTCTGTGTTTCTGTAGGTCTGAAACAGGAAGAACCCGAAGTCATAGGGTGTGTTCCCCTGCACCGCTGGGCTTGAAATACCCAGTACTTCAGTTGGCGCCCAACTCGGCGCGATTTCAGCGGTACCGGTCCAAGCCAGAGGTTCGTGAGAAGCTTCGTGTGGAAATTCTGGAGGAAGGCCGCCACTTCATCGACCCCTGCATGTCGACGTGGTCCAAAAGTCTTTTCTGCGAGGTTCTCCGCGTCCCGACAGCTACGAAGGACTGCTGCCCTGATTAATCGCCCTGTTTTGGACCCTTGATGATTTTGGTAGAGCGAAACAATCGAGAGAGTCTTCTGGTGACGCCATTGATCATCGATATTCAGTTAAGTATAAGTGGAGCGTCTCCCAGTTTGAATTTGGTATCCTTCGGGATTATTTTGATTTGGAGTTTGCAAACGCCAAAGCCAGAGGACTCGTGTTTTAACGAGACTATCGTAATCGATAATCCTTTGAAGTTTGGAGCTAGACTAGTGAGCAAAGATGCCTGGTGCTAGTACATTTGGTAGATTGTTTTGTTTGGGTTGTGGAAGGGATTTCCAGTTAGAGGATTCATGTCCGGTTCCTCCAATTGGAACTCCAACTTATGAGCTTTATGTAAAACATGGCGTGGGCCCCATTGCATATAATGAAGTATGGATCCGTTACACCAGAAAGGACGGTGTTTTAAAATGGCCCCAAAATGGTAGTTTCGATACAGATATCTTAGATAATTTGGAAGTGAAATTGTTTAAAAAGAAAGCCCGGCCGGCGATGTTTGATTCTTTCCGCCTATGGCGAAAGGAAGCCAAACAGAAGGAAATTAAGCTAGCGTAAAAGAATAAGAAAGAAAGAGGTATGTCAATGATGCAAGCAGCTGTGCAATTTAAAGATAATGAGGAGGAACAAATGAATGAGCAATTACATAGACAGCGCAAACTAGGGATTGATAAATGTTACCCTGTTTTGTCACCCCTTGTGCAAGATGAGACAAAAGAGAAAGAGAAAGATTCCCTAATGTCCCATTTGCAAAGTTCGCCACCCCCGTATGCACAAAATGCCACCGCACCTCCACAGCTTGTAAATGTGCAGCCTCCAGTAAATATGCCGCAAGCCTTCCCGCAGCCGCCAGCTCCTCCTCAGCTGGCTCCTATCCCTGCAGTGCAGCCCTCTCAAGGGCCGCCAGTCTTGTTACCTGTTACCCCCGTGCTTCCTGCGACTTTGCCTAGCACGCCAGCGGCTTCCCCTGGCGCTCCTTCTTACACTACCCAGGTACCTGTATCTGAATCTGTTTTTCTTCCCTCTATCTATCCCCCGTTCTCGCCTCAACTTCTCCTTCAGCACGACAACGACTAGCTAATGTAGTTACTAGTTTAATGTCGCCTCTCTTTGGGTCATCGAGGGCGACTCCTGGTTTACAGCGTAAACAATTGCATAGTCAGCTGCCTGGTCCCGACGAGAAAGAGGTGTTAGATCATCTGGCGCGTAGGTGGATTGGTTTCCCTTCACTCTATGATGTGGAATCAGTTGTTAACGTTTTTCACCAATGGGATGCCCCAAAGCAGAGGTATGTCTTTGATAAGATGTGTGAATTCCTCTGTGAGGAATTGGAGGATAATGGTGCAAACCCAAACCCGCAGGAATTGTGTCGAGTGCGATTTGATTTTGAAACAGGTATAATTGTGGGCCCCAATGTAGATAAAGCAGTTGCGACTTTACTGTCCCTCAGAAATGGGGATTGTCAGCAATCATTGTTCGAACAGGAATTCCCTGTGGGGAAAAAGGGAAAAGCGCGACAATACCCTATGAGAGAAGTCCCTCCGGTATGGAAAGAAGCCATTGCGGCTAATGCCACTCAAGGTATTGCTGCTGCTCCAGCACATTTTCAGCGTGTTTGGGTGCATGTCCCTTGGAAGCGTTCTGAGGTCTTAGCGCTTAAACAGACATTGCCTGACCCCCGTAAAAACCCTACAGGTTATTATAAGGAGTTATCACAAACTGCAGAATCATGTGTAATGAATCTGGCTGACATAGACATGTTGTTTGGGAATGTTGTTCCACAGCCTTTATGGGGATCCATTCGTAATGTGATTCACGCTGCAGAATTGGGTAACACATGGGCTAATATCATTGCTGCAGATGCTGGCCAAGTTGCTGGCGCGAAACCTGACCCTTTAGTAGCAGAACTCCCTGGTCGAATTATTACCTACATGAAAACTATAATGCCCGCGATGCGCGTAAATTGGGATAAATTATCCGCATGTAAGCAGAAGAAAGATGAGACAGTGTCTGATTTCTTCACCAGGTTTGAAGAAACGTTTATCGACCACAGTGGTCAAGACATGAGCACTGAAGGTGGCCAACGGTTATTTGTTGATAAATTTGTGCAGAATCTACTTCCTGAGCTATGTAAGAAATTAAAAGATTCAGAAAGTTCTTGGGCTGTTTCCTCTTCAGCGCAAATACTGGCTACTGCACAGTATTATGAAAACAGAGATAAAGACGAAAAAGATACAACAGACAAGAAAACGAAAGAACTGAAAACGAATGTCCTTTTGCAGCAGGCTTACCCGCCACGTGGAGGACAGAATAATTATAGGCAAACGCAAGGTATCTATCAGCAACCCCAACAGTTTCAGAATAATCAGCAAATGAATGGGTATTATCAACCACGCATCCCTGTAGGTCCCAACCAATGTTCATATTGCAAAGAGGAAGGTCATTTTAAATATAGTTGCCCTAAATTAATGCAGCGTAACAGTAATGCGTATGGCGCAAGAGGTAGAGGTGGTCAGCAAGCTCCTAGAGGCAGAGGGCGTGGAAATGTTCCCCAGAACGCGCGTCCTCTTCCGCCTCAAAATACCATAAATAGCTTTGATCAGCAAGCCAACGCGACTGGTAATACAGCTCAGTACTACAATAATGATTATTATGCAGAAGACGACAATGTAGAAGATAATGATTACTAGGACAGCCGTAGACAGAGAGAGGGAGTTGTTTCAGTGCCAGTGGATCAGAGCGGACCTTATGTTAAAGTGACGACAGCAAATGTAACGGAGCCCTTCCTGCTGGATACTGGTGCTGCAAAGAGTTCAATCATGCATCCAAAACTCCCTGGCGCGCCTTTGTCTGGCGAAATGAATGTTTCAGTAGGTTTTTCTGGCGCCCCAGTTAGGAACCCGATTTCTAGTCCTATGTCTCTTTCTGTTGGACCTTGCGAATTAAAAGCGCCTCTCATCCTAACAACAGGTTGTGGTGAGAATTTGCTAGGATTAGATTTGCTAAAAAGATTGCATGCAACGCTATATTGTTCTCCCTCAGGAGTACAACTTACATTAGGTAAGAAAGTGATTTCCCCAATGTATTTGTCTAAAAATGCAATGCCGCCTGAATTGTCATCCCTTCCGGATGTCCTATGGGCTACTGGTCCCAATGATGTGGGTCTCTTGGAAATACCGCCATATGTGGTAACTTTAAAAGCCAATGTCAGATTGCCACATATTCCCCAGTACAAGATCTCCAATGAAGGTCAGAAAGCATTGTTAGCAATTGTCAGTGATTTGATTAAAAAGGGTGTAATTGAAGAGACAAGAGGCAACGTTTGCAATAGTCCTGTTTTACCTGTCTTAAAACGAACGGACACTTCACAGCCACCTGTTTACAGATTTGTGATTGATCTTAGAGAGGTTAATAAGATTGTTGTGCCACAGTTTCCAGTTGTCCCTGATATAACTGCCTTGTTAACCATGATTCCAGCCTCCGCTGCATGGTTCTCAGTGATCGATTTAAAGAATGCTTTCTTTAGCATCCCAATTGCAGAGGAGAGCAGAGACATTTTTGGCTTTAGATTAGGAGGTCGCAGCTTCCGCTTTAAACGCGCTCCTCAGGGCTACTGTGAAAGCCCATCAATATACAGCCAAGCTTTGAAAGCGCAGCTTGATGCCCTTGTTTTACCTAGTGGCGCTATCCTCATTCAGTACGTTGACGATTTGCTAATCGCCGCGGATACTGAAAAGATTTGCAAAGAAGCTACATTGTCATTATTGCGTCATTTGTCTGCCTTTCATCACAAAGTGTCTCTCTCAAAATTGCAATATTGTCGACAAGAAGTGACCTACTTAGGTCATCTCTTATCGAAGGAGGGAAGGAAACTGACCCCAGAAAGAATTCAAGCCATTGCACAGTTGAGTGTGCCAAGAACACAGAGAGAAGTGCGTGCTTTCTTGGGCATTACCTCATACTGTAGGCACTGGATCCCAAATTTTTCCCTGCTGGCAAAACCTTTGTTAGCATTAACATGTAAAGACACACCGAATCCTATCCCTTGGTCTGAAGAGTGTCAGAAAAGTTTTTGGGAATTGCGTAATGCATTGTGTTCAGCTCCTGTGTTGGGTACCCCTGACTACAGCAAGCCTTTTACATTGTATGTTCACGAGAAAGATCGTTGCGCATTATCAGTGTTAACACAGCCTTTTGGCGACAGACCGCGTCCATGCGCATATTTTTCATCAACCTTGGACCCTGTAGCGAGGGCATTGCCAAGTTGTCTGAGAACCACAGCTGCCGCAGCTATGTCTATTCGACAATCTGCTGGACTAGTAATGGATAATACATTGATTGTTATGGTTCCACATGCTGTGGACACATTGTTAAACAGGACCAAGACGCAGCACTTAACTAGTGCGCGATTATCTGGATATGAGCTGACACTGTTAGCAAGTCACATACACATAAAGAGATGCAACACGTTGAATCCAGCTACATTATTGCCAATTCCAGCGGACCTAGATGAGATTGAGCAACATGATTGTCTGTTCAGAACAGAAGAAGAGACGAAAGGGAGAGTAGATCTCAAAGATACTCCCCTGACTGAGTGTGATGGTACTTTATGGGTGGATGGTTCGTGTTTCAAGCTTCCGAATGGTGATACGACTGCTGCATATGCTATCACGACTTTGCACACGATTGTGGAAACTGCACGTGTGCCACAAAATTCGGCTCAAGCAGCAGAATTGATTGCCCTTACAAGAGCATGCGTACTGTCTGAAGGAATGAAAGTGAACATATATACGGATAGCCAGTACGCCTTTGGAGTGGCTCATAGTTTTGGGCGATTGTGGAAAGAACGTGGGTTCCTGACTTCGCATGGAGCTAAGATTCAGAATGGCAAGTTGATGAATGATCTCCTTGAGTCACTGACCCTACCGTTGCAATTTGCGATTATGAAATGCAGTGCGCACAAGAAAATCACTGATGATGTTGGTCGTGGTAATGCGTTTGCTGATGAAATCGCGAAAGAAACAGCAAAAGATGTGAAGGCTGGAATGTATGTTGCAGGCCCTGCAAGATGGGTTGGTGATGTTGGAATGTGTGAAAACACAATAGAAAGTGTAAAGTCCCTTCAAGCTGAAGCCACAGAGAAAGAGTTGAGCAAGTGGAGAGAAAGTATGGGTAAGTTGGATGAGAATGGTTATTGGATTGATCTGTCAGAACATAGGCGATGGTTGTTACCTGATGCATATGTGCTTCCAGTGGTTACGATGGCACATGGAATGGCACATATCAGTACAAAAGGAATCTGTAAGTTGTTGGCTCCAGTATGGCAGAATGCTGGAATTCCCAAGTGTGCAGAGAATGTAGTCAAGAATTGTATGGTATGTTTGAAGTACAACCCTGGTAGGGGAACGCCAACTCCAGCTGGTCATTTTGCGCCTCCATCATATCCATTTGAAGTTTTGCAGCTAGATTTTATCCACATGGAAAGGTGCAACAACCTGATATATGTATTGGTGGTTGTCTGCGCTTTTTCAAAATGGATAGAGGCCTATCCCCTAAAAGACAACACTGCGTTATCCACAGCCAAAGCCCTTGTGAAGGAATTTTTCCCTAGGTTTGGAATGCCAAGAATGGTATGGAGTGATAATGGGAGTGAGTTTGTGGGTAAGGTAATGAAGAATGTGTGTGAGGGACTAGGTATACAGCAGAAATTCCACGCTGCAAATCACCCCCAATCAGCTGGATTAGTAGAGCGCTACAACGGCGCTCTAAAACTCAAATTGGCCAAAATCCAGGCGAGCACCGGTCTTAAATGGCCTGACACTCTGCCTTTAGCACTCCTGTCCACCAGAATGACCATACACTCACGAGTGGGACTTAGTCCTTGTGAGGTCGTTTTTGGCCGCCCGGCCAATGTATGGGGTGTGCCAAGACCGACGAAATTCAGTGAAGTCAAGCATCCAGTACTGCTTGATTACTTGTATGATTTGACGGCTAAACTACGTGTTTTACACCAACAGGTGCATGATATTCTCCCCCCGGCCTCTGAGGCTCCAGGACACCCCATTGACCCTGGCACGTGGGTCCTCATCAAAAACTTCCAGCGGAAAAGCAACGATGAGCCCCGCTGGATTGGCCCTCACCTCGTTCTCCTGTCTACAAGATCAGCTGTTCGAGTAAAGGGGAAGAAGAACTGGATCCACGGCGCCCACGTCAAAAGGATCCCTTTGCCTCTGCCGTATGACCAGTGGGTCAAGGAGGGTATCGCTGACTCTGAAACAGACACTGTACCTCGTTTTGTACCATTCAGTGATGCACGCATAAAAGGCACAACTTCAGCACAACAGAGTGAAGCTGTGCCACCGTCAATTCGATTGGACACTAGAGAGCCTGAACTCTTGTTCCAAGATCAGACAGTACCTGGCCGTCTCCACTACAATCTGAGACCAAGGCCTATGGACAAATAAATATTCTTTTTCTTACCTTTTTATTTTTTGATAACCAGAGCTCTCCCATCCGAAGGACTTTCTTGATTTTTGTTTTTCGAACCACCATCCGGGTTCAGCCGCAGGGTCGCGGTGCCAAGACTTTGGGGTACAGGCCGAAGACGTTAGGTCAACGGTTCTGGTTGGTTTAGGGCGTTCCCTGGACTAACAGGCGTACTCCTTAGCAGAAGAAACTCACCCGCCGCGAGCGGCACGATTAGAGGATGGAGTTTTTTAAGATGGAGAGACCCGCTGAGGAAATGAACTTTAAAGCAAGAATGTGTAAAATAATGAAGAGCAAACGTTTTGTATTTTTATGTTTGTTTATATTATGTAGTATGGTAGTGTTTACTGTAGGATTTGTATTCTTCTCCTCTCAAGAGCCCATTGCACCCACTGTACAGCCTATGCCTCCTTCTACTGTCTCCTCACACTCTTTTCACCCTCTGCCTGAACATGAACAAGCCAGACGATCAGAATTTGTAAACAACTCGTTTATTCAGCTCCTGCACCAGCACCAACTAGTCATGAATACAACCAATTGCTGGGTGTGTGGTTTAATGCCACATACCATTAACAAGGGTATTCCTTATCTAGTGCTGCCGTTTAGTTACAATGGATCGTCATGGGCATTCCAGACCATGTTTCTCTTTGCCCTAGATGCCTACTCCCCGCGACAACCGCGTTCCATCAGACCTAGCACCAATAATAAGGCCTTAATGAAAGGAGTTGCCGATATGAGCAGAGATATCGATGCATACTCATCCATACCCAAGGAGGAATTGAGAGCCTACGTAGGGTGGAACGCAACGGGGTATAGTATTAGTCTGGGTGAAAGACAGCGAAAAATCTCATTCCCAATCTGGGTCGTACCCCACATAGGTCGGTTCTGTTTACAAGTTAATGGTCAGAATCCAAGAGCTCAGCTGGGGAGAAGTGACTGTACTGAGACGTATACTTTTCCGTCACAGTTTTCCCCTGCGTTTTTGGCTGCCAAGGGTACATATTTTGTCTGCAATGACCGAGCATATACATGGTTGCCCCCTGATTTCTCGGGCACATGTTATATTGCAAATCTGCTACCGCCGACATTTACTGCTGCCTCTGACTATCACAAGACCAGAGTTGTGAGAGGCGTGATTAGTAAGGAGGATACTGCCGGTCAGGAAGCGGGAGACTTCTTTTTGGGTTTCCTGCCGTTTTGGGGACCTATGGTCAATAGTAGGAACCTGAGACAACTGACTCGGGTGGTTGAATCCACTGTTAATGTTACGGCTGGTGCCCTTGGTAATTTGACAGCTGAGCTCCAAGCGGATCGCCTCATGACTTTGCAGAACCGCATGGTTCTAGACGTTATACTTGCAGACCGCGGTGGGGTATGTAAGGTTATCCAATCTAGTTGTTGCATTTTCATACCAGATAACGCTCCAACAGTTTATCAAGCCATCTCCAAACTACATAAAATATCTGAGTCCATACACGTGGATAAAGGAGATTGGTCGCTGGTGGGGTGGTTCTGGGAACTGATATCTGCCTGGGGTTGGAAAGTTCTGATGGTCATTGGAATGATCTTAGCCATCCTTTTCCTGTTCTGTCTGTGCATACAGTGTGCTCCTGCGATATGTGGCCTCTGTGCTACATTATGTGTAAGGAAACCTGTATCGAGGGACGAGCTAAGTAATAGGATGATGCTACAGCAACATCTCCATGACTTCGTGAATATTGACCTAGACTCGGATTGAAATGAGTATAGTTATTGCCTATGTAAGGGCAAAAGGAGGGTCTGTCGTACTTTACAATTTGGGACCGCGTAGGAGGCAGGGCCCTACCCCTGTCTATCCCAGTATGAGCGAACCGCGAATGGTCAATGCGGTATGTACAAGTGCTTTGTGTAACGTTTTAGCTATGAATGCACTATGTATACGTTATTATACATCACTACGTGGGTTCCATCTTAGAGCAGTGGCCATCTTATGGTTGCCCTCACATAGGCTACATATTATGAAGCAAATACGGGCCTTTTAGAGCACATGTGCTTTCCTTTGACTTTTCTGTGACCTGGGCAGCTTGGCTCCGCTGCCCCAGGTCAGTCCGGTCTCACGAGTTCCCCGTCCTCTGGCCACCTGTGATTAGCATCAGGGCTTGACACACGATAAAGCCTTTACATCAAACACGGGCCTCCAGCTAATCTCTTTCACACCTGACTGTTCCTGCTTTATGGCTTGTTTTCCAAACAGGAGATGCTCATGTTTATTGGGGCCTATCGATATCTGATGTGGGATCTGAGCCTTGCTGGGTAAATAATTGCGGGCTGGCTTATCTGGAATGTGGGATGGTCATCATGACTCTGCCTTTTCGTTTGTAATGTATACACTTCTATGGCCATATCATAAAACAAGGAATGTGTGCCTGAAGCAGAATATTTTGTATTTAAGGAGAAGCCCGTTTCTGTGATTTTTAGCAGTCTCCTGAAAACATACACGCTGTTGTACTTCTAGGATACCTGTAATTGGTTTGCAGCCAATAAACTGATCTTTGACTTCACCCAGAAGACTCTGTGTTTCTGTAGGTCTGAAACAGGAAGAACCCGAAGTCATAGGGTGTGTTCCCCTGCACCGCTGGGCTTAAAATACCCAGTACTTCAGTACTTCAAAGTGGCTGCTTGAAGTTGCATTAAAAGAAATATGCATAATGATAGCCTCCGGCCTGGTAATGAAATTAAGATAAACGGAGCAGTCCTAAAATGGTTCTCCACCTATTTGGACAACTGTTCTCAGCAAATCAAATGGAACAGATCTCTATCAAATTTGGATCCAGAGATGCATGACTCCCTCAAGGCTCTATATTATAACCAACCATATTTAATCTGTACATGGAAACTCTGACTAAAATTCTTGAACAATCAAACTACTCCTAACATCTCTGTGCTGATGATACACAGTTATATCTGAGTTTCATAGCAAGAAGACCTCCTCCTATTTCAAACTCTAGAAGACATCCAAGCCTGGTTGTTCTTCAAACACCTGAAGCTGAACCCAGTGAAGACGGACTTCCTCGTTACTTTGTGTCATAGATGCAAGACTGGAAAGACTCTCTCAATGTTCTGGAATATCAAACAAAAGTCACTGAATGCTCTAATCTCTTGGGTTCACCCTCGCCGAAAATCTGAACCTCGAGGCCCACATAAGTCCCCTATCTTGATTGCTCAACCATTTCAAAGGTATCAAACCTTTCATTCCAGAAAGGGACTTTAAAATGTGATACTGTTGAAGTCATCTCCAGATGGTAACAAACTACTGACGGGAATCCCCAAAACCATTTAGTGAAAGCAAAGGAACAGCGTGGCTGGCATCTTGATTAAAGTGCTCAAAGTGCTTTTATCACATTATTCTTGTGCTGGATCACACTCTACTGGCTCCCCATAGAAGCTAGAAGAATACTCAAACTGCCTAGCATCACTCACACAGCCCTGCACTGTGGCACCCTGAAATACTTGCACAGAAGCTCAGCCTATCAGACGGTATCTGCTCTCTCAGAAGTGCAGAATTCAGAGCCACCCAGGATCAAGAAACAGAGAAGTATCTACACTTTCCTTCTGTGGAAGTGCTCCCAAAATCTGGAATCAATCCTTCAGTAGACATGCAATGATCACTCACTCGAAACCTTGAAGGACTCAAAACACTTACTGATACAGAAACACCTATTAAGCTTTGTTACTGAAAGGGCCTTTTCAGTTTGTTCTGAAACGTTTCTAGAGACACACTCAGATGGGTCTTTTAAGCAGCATGAAAATGTGAAGGGGAGTCAATCATTAATGCACAATCAATTTTTAAATACCGTTTCTTGATGCATAATAACCAAAGAACAGTTAAGGAAGGTTAGTTAGGTTTATTACAAAGCCCCAAAAAATTTAACATAGACACACCTCAACACAAGGGTATAGGAATACAATGGAAACAGTATAAAGCCAACGCACCCAGTTCAAACGGTGCAACATGAAAAAAACTATTAGTTCAATAAGTAGAACACAGATAATCATGAAACAAGAGTCCAAATTTCCCTGCATCAAGTGTTGGTGAATGAAGAACTTTAAATCTATCCCTACATTATTGCTAAAATGACATCCCTATGTTAATGAGTAAGCATTTCGAATCAGGATGAAAGTTGTGGAGTCTTCCTATGAAGTCTCTCCATGGTTGATATGGGTCAAGTAGCATAAAGCCACCATCAGAAGAAAAAGAGCTTGTTCTGAGATGATCCCTCTCCTAAAGGCAAAAAGATAGGTACAGTCATGAGCATAACTTTCCACGATGTTCTCCATGTACATCCTTTGCAGAAATTTGTCCTTGGTTTGCGTGCCTTCTCCTGTGTGAAGCTGACTTTTTACCTTATCACCTTCAAGCCATTGCAACTCCTTCTCTCCTTACCTATCTGCTAAAACAAAGACATTAGTTTGCTTAAAAGAATGCTTCTCCACCTTCAATGCAAAATGTGAGAAAGAACAGCTTCCACAATGCAAATGAAATTCAGAACATTAATTCTAAAGCGAGAGTTGGTCTGGGGTTTGCATTTCAAGCCTACAACTTTGACTAACATAAAAATATATCACTTAAGCATTACAAGTTTGCATAACTCATTTTGACTAACACATTTACCTAATTATAAACGTATCATCATTAATCACATTTAGCACATGAGTAGTGTCAATCTTCACAACACGGTTCCTTCATGTTAGCATTTTCTGCTAGTTACATTTATTTCCTAAGTTAATTCCTCATACTACTTGTCAGTAAACTAAAATATGTTACATAGATACATTAATACAATTCACAATCCAACACTCACATTTACACAAAACAGGATTATATGCGGGTGCACTCTACTCCTGATTATGATGCACACCTACAAAAAGAAAAATTTAAATACAAAACTTCTGCTCCATCAGTTCCCAACTCTGATGATGCTGAGTCATCACAATAACCTTCAAAACCCTCCCCCAGAGTAGACCAATCTAAACAGACGTAGTAGCCTACCTTTTATGTCTGAAATCCTCCATTTGCTTCAAATTCCCAGAACAACTGTCCTGTAGTCTTTCCATCCTTCTTTCTCTTTCCCTTAAGGAGTTCTCCAACTGCCTTGCTTTATACCATTTATACGACCTCATCATCCCGACTAAAACAATGATCAAGATTATAATAATCAGTATTGGTTTCAGGATGAATCCAAAGATTCCACTTCCCAGATTTGTAAACCCCCTTCCAACTGCAGCAAATCCTTTTCCAATTTTATCCCAGAATCCTTCAGCTGCCAAATCTTGTATTTCATGATGTATATCAGTGATATTACTAATATATCCCTTCAAATCTTTACTATTTTCAGGGATAAAAGTACAACACTCTTGGACCTTTAGCATCTGACAGACTGCGCCCTCTTTGCAAGTAGCACATATAATGCAATATGATTCTTCGTCACCATCACCCTTATCGAGACCATCTCCCCATCAATGAGTAGCAAAGACAGAGCTGTATTAGTAGATAACTTTTCTGCTATGTAAACAGTCTTTTAATCTTGATATCGTTAAGCACTACTCCCAAACTAGGTATTATTTCTCTGATGCTGTTATTTACAACCTCTCCATCACTCAATCCATGCCTCTCGACCTTCCACTCTCCAAATCATCCACATGATATATTTTCCGAAACACAACCGCCAAATAACATTTGCCATACTATTTGCTCGGCAAACGCACATATACATTCTTCCCACGTACAAAGTATGCTCCTAGCACAATACGAACAAACTCTTGCAAAAACGTATAAGGACCATTCACCAAAAATATATGATTGCATACATTCTGTCCCGCAAATAGAGAATTGTAACTACTCTCAGCCTGTTGTATGCAAAGCTTTCCTCGTTTTGCCAATATAAAGCTATCGGACCAGACCTTCCTTTAGCCTTATGAGATAAGTCCTCATTGGTCCAATCAAAATCCTTATCCTTGTTATCAACGGTCCCGTCATGAGCACAGCTCAACCGACGCTCATGACGGAACCGTTCCGTCATGAGCGCCGAAGGGGTTAAGAGAAAAAAAGAAGCTATCCGATTTTCACATACTTTAGACATTTGTGAATTTTATTAATAATATAGCAGTGTTTTGTTGCATCCTTACACAGCCATGCTCTTTCAAAGGAAAATATTATTTCAGCTTTTCGTGTAATTAAGTTTTGCCTGCGATTTGTCGTAGCAAAACCGTGGTTAGCTGAATATCTAAAAAGGCAACGTTGTTTAAAATGAAATAATTCTCATGTGAGCTACTCCTTTCCTTTGTGGACTGCCATTCTTGTCTTTGTGCTATAGAGGATCTGTTGTACTAATTGAAAATTCTGTTTCAGTTGAACCCCGGGCGTTAACTACTCCAATATGTGAGATATAGTATATATGTCGATGTGCAGAGTGTAATATTTGGTATTTGTGGAGAGGCCATCCGACATGGCCCTCAAGAGGCGACTCCTCGAGTGGCTCATGCAGGTACTCCCCCCTCCCTCAACATTAGTGATAAACATCATTGCACTCAGGGCCATCTGCATGTGCTGTTTAGGTAGGCTGTCTTTTTTTTGTAAGTTGTTATAAAGAAAGGGGTTTAGCTAAACCAGAGCACAAGGGAATACATCAGTGCATTGAAATCAAAACAGCTAAGTCTTGAGGTCGGTGCCAGTTGTTTTTTGTTGTGATGTTCTCGAATAGGCTAGCATTCATTTTTTGACAGTAGGTGAAGTTGCACTGTGGTAACAAATTTATTTAACAACATTCCACATTATCCATGATATTCCATCTGTTGGTGGGATATAAATAAACATGCAGATTGGATTAGGAACATTTCAGAATCTACTTGGAGTAGGTAATTCTCTAGACTATTCTCCTGCTTTATGGGTTTGGATTGGTTCTAAGAAATTCCTGCTAATAACACACCTCTAGTGCTTGTAGATACTGCAACTCCTTGGTCACTACCAATTTCTATGCCAGTGACTGTTCAGAGGTCTACAGATGTTAGCATGTGCTCTGCTAACAAGGATTGCAAAGGCACCAGCATGACAAGCCACTAAGTGGCTTACACCAGCCCAGTCCAGCTGGTCTGTTGGAGGCACCAGTCAGACATGTGACTGACACACACTGTCGCCCCCCCATGCCCAGCCTTTCAGTCGTCAACTTGACAAGTGAGTGACACTGACACAGACATGCTGGCCTTTCAGAGACACAGCCTGACATGTGATTGACTTTAATCCAGGTCTACTACCTTTCAGATGTTCTAGCTTAGCATTGGTCTTTGTACCACAGCCCTACCGTCCTCAATGTACAGGTACCTAGAAGAATCTGGGGCCTTTGGAATGGATGTCCAGAGCACCCCAGTTCGCCACTGTGTCATCAGTTCAAGTAATGCTATCCAGCGGATCTTTCTTGATGTCATAACTACACTTTCACAATTGCTTTATTAACCTTCTTACTTTCTTAGATTTTCTTGAAAATGTACAATTTTTCCACTCTTTTTCAAATTTCCCCCCCCCCCCGAACTCTCCTTAAAAGGTCATGCTCGCTCAACACGCTCAATCCCCTCAGGACACTTATCCCACGCTTTTATGCCCCACCATTTTCAAATGTCACCAGCCACTACTGTGCTGTTGGATCATGAGGCTGATCTCCGGTCTCAGTACAGTCACAAACATGGACACAAATTGTCCCATGCTTTGGGGTCAAGGGTATCTAACCCATTGTACTGCTTGAAGGCTTGTAACAGCTGTTCGCAGTAAGCATGTATTGATTCTTTAGGCTCCTGGGTCATTTGATTATCTTGACCCAATCGATGCCCTGTGGGGCTATTTTGGACTGCAACAGTGTGATCATCTGATTGTACTTTTTCATGACCAACGGCGATGGACCATGAGTTACAGAGTCCCTTTCTGGCTCAGCACTACGCCACTCGACAGCTATCTTGCAAGCAGACCATAGATCACTAGGGACAGCAATTTCGAATTTGGTGTTTAAATCAATTCACAACACTTTTGAGGTCTTAACAAAGCAATCAACTGGCTTATACTACTCAGAAGGTTTCTCCCTCAATCAAAAAAAAGAATTTGTGACTGCAGCATGATCACCGCGACTCCATGGAACATGCACATGCCCTCCACAAGGTACTTCCCGCAACAGGTATGCCTCTATTCCCTGTGCCCCCCTTCCTGGAGGAGGCGTCTTTCCTGCCCTGTTCTTCCTCGACCATACCTCTTCCCACTTATCCAGCATACTCCAGGCCCTTGTTCATATTGCCAGTTTCCAGATGTTCATCTTCAATCTCTTTTCCTCTATCTCCTACTCGCTGTAAGTAAGCTTGTGTTTTCCCTGAAATGTCTTTCTTTGAGATGAATTTACTCCATACCTCTGAGCCAAATCTGACAACTTCTCATGTGCTTCTCTTGCCCTCCGGGTGATGTCCTTAGCCATAATCAACAGTTCGTCCGACTCATAATTCTCTGTTCTGTCTAGAGCTAGACTCCCACTGATGATCTCATCTAGTTCCGCTTTCATTCTCACCACATCCACTAGCTTCACCTTCACTGCAGCCTTGATGGTATCCTGACTCTGCTTAATATTCAGTCTCTCTTTGCTGTTATTATGGTCCCTCAACCAGGACTGCGAGTCTGCGACGTCTAAGACGAGCTTGTTCTCAGGTGTTCTCTGACTTTACTTGCACTTACTTCTGGAAACATCCCACTTGGTCCTCTCACAGGAGTTTCCCAGATTTGCAGAGCTAAACTGGCACTTACCACAGGTATGAATCTTATAGTGCTAGAACCAATCCCTACTCCGGGAGGGTCGGCAGTAGACGCTAGAGGGGTACTGGATTCCATAGGCACTAAAGGGTAGAACCCCCCATTTGCAGTCCCTGTTCTTCCTATAAGAGTTCCTCCTGCATGCATGGATTGTCTTGGGCTAAGGCTTCCTGTGGGGCCTGAATCATGAACGGGAACAACAGGTCCAATGGTAACAGGTACTGTAAGAGCTTCCGGCAACCATGAAGTAGTGTTGACACCATTCTGTTCCATACCTCCCAAGACGAACACTCCTGTCCTCCTTGTTCCGGCGAATGTCATTCCCACGGCCCGTGGATCAGGAGCCACTTCGGGCTGATACACCTCCTACATTATCAGTGCCATCAGTACCTCATCCCACATCTCCCGGCTATGAACTGTAATGTGGCGGAGGCTCAGGTAACAACCCATCCAACAATAACAATTCACATACGTCCCTTTCACACAAAGTTCCCTGTCTTAGGTGGAACTGCTGATGACTTCCCACAATAACTCCTCAATTCTCCAGTCAGACAATCACAATTGCGGTGTCTTCTACACCTTTCAATTTCCCAGGATCGTAGGCCACTTCGGGACCCGCAACTCAAATCTCAAACCTTGGGCCACGTCAGACCCGAAACCACATTCAATCGACATGTGCAATCCATCCTACTCTGCTACCAACTGAAAGGGCCTTTTCAATTCCTTCTGAAACTTTTCTGGAGAAACACTCCGATAGGTCTGTTAAGCATCATGAAAGTGTGAAGAGGAAAATATCATTAATGCACAATCAATTTAGAAAAACCGCTTCTTGATACATTATAACCAAAGGACAATTAAGGAAGGTTAGTTAGGTTTATTACAAAGGCAACATTAATTGAATATAGACACACCTCAACACGAGGGCATAGAAATAATGGAACCGGCATAAAGCCAAATCTATGCACCCAGTTCAAACGGTGCAACATGAATAAAACTATTAGCTCAAGAAGTAGGATACAGATAATCAAGAAGCAAGAGTCCAAATTTCCGAGCATCGAGGGTTGGTGAATGGAGAGCATTAAATCTATCCCTACATTATCGCTAAGATGACATCCCTGTGTTAATAGGTAAGCATTTTGAACCAGGAGGAAAAGTGTCAGTCGTGGAGTCTTCCTACGAAGTCTCTCCACCATTGAAATGGGTCAAGTAGCATAAAGCAACCATCACAAGAGTAAGAGCTCATTCTGAGATGCTTCGTCTCCAACAGCAAAAAGATGTTGGCATCTATCCCTAATTCCAACAAACAGTTATTCACATGTCAAATTCCCATGGTGCACTCCTCGCACATACTCCACAAAAGGTACATTCATGAGCGTACTTTTCCACAATGTTCTCCATGTACATCCTTTGCAGCAATTCGTCCTTGGTTTCCGTGCCTTCTCCTGTGTGAAACTGACTTTTTCCCTTATCACCCTCAAGCCATGTAACTGTAACTCCTTCTCACCTTGCCTAGCTGCTAAAACAAAGACATTAGTTTGCCTAAGAGAATGCCTCCCCACCTGCAATGCAAAAAATTGAGAAAGAACAGCTTCCACAGTGCACATGAAATTCAGAACATTAATTCTAAAGCGAGAGTTTGTCAGGGGTTTGCATTTCAAGCCTATAGCTTTAGCTAACGTAAGAACGTATCACGTAAGCATTACGAGTTTGCATAACTGATTTACATTCCGACTAACACATTTACCTAATTATGAAAGGATCATTATTAATCACATTTAGTACATGAGTAGTGTTAATCTTCACAACGTGGTTCCCTCATGTTAGCGATTTCTGCTAGTTACATTTATTTCCTACATTAACTCCTCATACTACTTGTGAGTAAACTAAAATTTGTCACGTAGATACAGTACTATGATTCCCAATTCTAACACTCACATTTACACAATACAGGATTATATGTGGGTGCACTCTACACGTGATTATGATGCACCCCTACAAAAAGAAAAGTTGAAATATGAAACTTCCTCTCGATCATTACTCTGTATGCTTTGTAAATATGCTTTGCTTTGTAAATATGTTCTAGATCTGTCTCCTAATGATCCTTAATTGACTGAATTAAGCTCCCTTGCAACTTCTTGTAACGTCTGTGTTATTAAATTCCTGAGTGTTATTGAAAAGCCCTCTGACATCCCTGGGTCTTGTTCACACAACATAAAAATGCAGATAAGTAAATTAGACAGAGCAGCTGGTGTGTTGATACTACAAGTCAGTCTGTAGTGTGTGTGGTGAGGTTTTGTAAGACTTGCGTCATAAGGCAATGAGAACGAAGAGGGAGAAGCTTTTTGGACTACACCCAATCAGTGGAAGTCACAGGGTGCTTGCTGCTACCCTAGCAGCAGTATGGGTGTCAGAGCCAGCTTGTATCACACTGGTAAAAGTGGAGCAGCAATTGGAACAACAAATTGGTACAGTATTTGCTACAACACAGTCATTCTTATACAAGTTGGTACAGGACTCCAGAAAGCCATTGGCCATCCATCCAGCACCTGCTTGCCATACCCCATTAAACCAGGCTACATACGTGCTTTCTAATAATAACCTTTTATTTTCATGCCTCATGCAAATTAATATATAGTTTTAGAAATATTAATTACACAGGAAATGAACCTGATTTTGCTTTCTCTTTCCTCGATCAGGGATCTCCTAAACAAAGGATCTCAGAACATTTTCCAGACGAGATCTGAAACTCTGATTACTGCTGACTTGCTGTTCCCATTACTCATTTTTTTCTCCTCTACAAACCCTGCACTTTTCTTCACCCAGATGCTATAGTTTAACAAACAATTGTGTGATTTGTATGTGCTGTTTGTATATTCTACGTGTGTGAATTAAAGCCAGTGTGAGAAGTTGGCCTGGCATCTACTGGTCACTAGTTATAGTGGCCACCTTGCATCAGTCCAATTCGACTCTTATGGTAGATAGGTTTAAGACAACCTTTTAAAGAAAGCTATCCTAGTGGTAGCTGTGGAGAGCAGCCTTCAGGCTAAGTCTCTGAGGAATGTAAAGCAGCTTGTTTTATCTTATAATCTCTTGAATTACCAAATGAAAGGACACCACACAGGTATATATATCAAATATATGTTTTTATTGCTAGACACACTCTACTAATCTCTTTATGAGATTAGAAGCCAGGAACACATTCAAATATCAACGTTTCACAATAAGTTAAGCACAAATATGGCTGGGGCCCTAGGGGCGTACCAGACCATATACTAAAAAAGAGGTTTAGGAAAGTTGACTTGCAGAATGACAAGGCCTAGGGCCTGTAGAATCGCTGGGGCTTCACTACTGCAGGGAAAGCAGGTAAGTAACAGACCCACGGGAGACGCATGCAGTGTGAGAACACAGCCGCGGGTTCCCTATTGATTACAATGGAGCAAGTCGCGGTTTGATTTTTAATGTTTTAGGGTACTTCGAGGAAGTCTACAAGCAAGCCACTTACAAGGTAAGTTATTCGAGGGCCAATACACACTAGGGCACTGGAGTGCACGAGTTACCTCACCCAGGGAAGCCGGGTGCATAGGTGTCTTTGGTGTCGGGTCGCGTCGCTGTTTTCTATGGAGACCAAAGAAGATTTGCTGCTTGCGAAGACTGAAGAAGTGTCCGGTGGAATCCAAGGCTGGATCAAGATGTAGAAGACCTGAAAATTGAAGCAACAGTGTTCACAGTCACTTGCCAGTGACCCGGGGCCAGGAAGATGGATGCCCATGGATGTCGGGTGATTTCAGGTGATCAAGGGTGTTTTGACTCCTCGCTCACGAGGTCCAAGAGAGATCGATGATGACCAGCAGCTGGATTCGGAGTGTCCCACAACGTCTACAGCTGACTGTGGTGTCGGCAACCGGATTGGAGCCAACAAGCCTCGGCAACAGCAAGTCTCGTGGAAAGTGAATTTAGTCAATGGTGCAGACCAGCAAGGTCTGAGGGACTCACCCAGCAAGGGTAAGTGAGGGCAGGCCTGGAGCAACCAGAGGAGCCCTTTGAGTTGATAAGAAAGTCTTCGGGGGACCCACAAGCCAATGGGCAAGGTATTGCAAAGACACCTCTTGAGGAAATGCTTCACAGGAGCCCACGGTCACTCGGGACGGGGTAGGCCTCTGATTTTCACTGCAAAACCTGCTGGAGACTTGGGCCACAAATGGTCCAAAGCACAAGTTCATAGTATGTCGTGAAGGGGTTGCACCCGATAATAGTGCACGGTTCCCTGGTATTGCCTCGTCACTTCTGGGGTCCACTCACCTCAGCTTTGCAGGGGACTCACAATGGCCGTCGAGAAGTCAGGAAATCTACTTCTGGGGCTGCAGGAACTTCGGACTCCAGCAGGAGCGGGAAAGTTTGCGACCGTTGGTTCAAGTTTTGGTGCCTGCCAAGCAGGGGAGTCACTCCTTGACTCCAAGGGAGATTCTTCCATCTTCAAAAGGTAGTGGAACGTCGAAGGACCAGTATTCTTCTTGTAAAGCGTCATCCAGGGTTATCTGATTTGCAATGGCAAGGTTCCCTATCTTATACTGAAAATAGGGCAGGGACCAGCTTTATGACCACTCCTCTGGAAGGGTCAGGGTAGGGGGTGGTTACACCGACTTCCCTTTGTCCAGTTTCATGCCAGAGCAGGGACAGGTAGCCCCTGAACCGGTTTGAGCTGGCATATGCACAGAGGAGCCTACTGCTCCCCCAGTCCAGGGCTTCAAAGCACTCTAGGAGTGCACCCACCCAGCCCCAATACACTAAATCCTGTCTGGAAGGTAGTGACACCTCCCTGTGACAGGATGCCTATTGTTGGGCCTCCTCCACTGCGAGTTTAGTCAGCAGCAGGAGGGCAGCCCAGTGTCTGTGCTGGTGGCATCCATTTTGTGATGCCAGGGCTCTTTCAGATTTCTACCGTGTTACCACAGTAGGCACATGTCGTCCCCTCTTGAAAGGTGGGATCATGCTCCCACATCATGGAGTGATGTGGGGGTATGATTCCAAGTTGTTTGACACCAAACACGACATGTTTTGATGCAGTCATTCCAAAGTTAGCATTTATAATGCACTTAAGAGTATATGGTTTAACCACATCCACAAACAGCCACAAGGAATAGGCCCTGCCAGCTGCAGAGGGGTCCTGCTCATGCAGAGGCATCCCCTCACATTGTAAACCAAGCACCCTGCCCTCAGGATTGATAGGGCCTGCCATAGGGGGGACTGATAGGTTTATATTTGTGTGTATGATGAGATATAGAAACCTATACCTCAGTGACGAGTGCTAACACTACCTCACCCAGGCTGCATTAGCAGGCCTGTGGTGTCAGATTGAGTCTGCTTCCCAGGGGTGTTATAATACCTGCTTCAGCCCCTGGTAGGCCTGTGAAGTGCCTATGCCTTAGGTAACTAAGGTACCATATACTAGGAACAAAAAACACTCATGGAGTGTCTAAGGGGAATAATCTTTAACGACCAGGCAAATTCCAAACCCCCAACAACTACACAAACAACAAAAGAGGAGCGAGCCGGTCAAAATGTAAAGAAACTGGGAGCCAAAGAGAAGAAGACAGATTCAGCCCACTAAATTTAGACAAATCCCATCAGCCCACCGTTTTGGCAGAACATAATCATCTGGGAGTAAGGTGGATCAACTCATTGCAGTGCACCCTATTTCAGGGGAACCATCACTGTGTATATGCAGTGAGTTTGCAGTCTTCCAGAGAAAAAGTCTCAAAACATTGTGGTACTGAGAAAGATGTGAGATGCAGTGCAAAACAGAAAAGAAGTGTATTAAAAATGGCTACCTGATAACACCACCCAACTATATTCGGTGTCAAAAAAGTGCCAAGATTAAAAAAGCAAGTGAAAAACTGATAGTTTGAAAAAATAACTATCTTATAGCAATAGACCTCTATTGCTATAAGATAGTTATTTTTTCAAACTATCAGTTTCTTAGCCCCGCTTTATATGTAGACTTTGCTCAAAACGTGTGAGTCTCCACTAACTAATGAAAATAGACAATCTGTGGCAAACCAATTCCCTTGAGTCATACAAAAATGACAGAGCTTCTCAAAATCTGCTGACCAGTCTGCTAGTACTGAAGGCGCAACGTTTGGGAGGTCGCCTCTCTTTTCCATAAAAGTCAAAGTGAAAAACCAGAATGTACCAATGAGCTCTTATAAGTTGATTTACGCGAATGAGGTCAAATTCTCTTCGGCCAATGTTCACTTTCAGTTTCAAGTGAGCAATTTGTGGAAAAGGTTTTGAGTTCCAACGAGACTATCTGTGCTGCCCCGTTTCCCTTGAGTCACTCAAAAAGGACAGCAGAGGTCTATGATCGCACAGAGAGTGCAGTGGAAAGCAGGGGCCGATAAAAGGAAAATACGCCTGATAAAGAATAGTTTTTGTGTGTGTCGTTTGCTTGTGACAGGTTAGGTCAAATTTGTCTTTTTTTATTCATTTGACAGAGAGTTAAGAGAAAGTAGAAAATAGCTTTGAGTTATAAAGGCCACATAATACAACCAAGATAAGGAGAGTGGTTAGAAAACGAAAGAAACAAAGGCCTGGAAAAACTGATAGAAACTGGCTAAATTTTTCCTCAACAGGGTGCTTTATGGAGAGAAAAAAGGCTTTCAGGTTGAGAAGGCGATAAACAAACATAGAACAAGGAGAAAATAAAAGTACAGCTGAGAAACTGAACAAGTGGCAGAGATTAGGGATTTTAGAGAAGAAAGAATAAGAGGGGAAAGTTGCAGAAGAAAAGGAAGAGAAGGACATAGACAGGCTGGTAGAAACCTGATGTATACAGTTTGTTCCTGTGAGGGTCAGAGCCCCGAGAAGCGGTCTTAAAAGCCTGGAAGAGAGAAGACAGTGGATTGAAAGAAACCATCCAAATATACAATAGAAAGCTACCACCCCTAGAGCAGATGAAACCCAATACACCAGATGTGCTACAAATGCCTTTTATGAGGGAATGTGTTAACTATTCTTACCCTTTTTAGGTCCAGCCTGGGCACCCCATGCACTGCTCTACGAGGCATGCTGTATTCAAGGATGGACTTGAAGTTCTGCGCACTCTCTGCCTATATTTTTCATTGGCTTGTGTCTTTGTCCTTTGGAAACAGTGGCTTTTCATTGGTCACTAGACTTAGTAGTCCCTCTTTAGTACATCCTTGTCTAATTGTGTAACCTCCTATCAGGACACCCCCTGCTACATGTGTTGCTACTCAGTAGGCTTTAATTTCAGCCGCCAAGCACTATTTGGTTAAATGCCTTGAGGACACGCTCTTCCAACGCTTTTGATTCTTTTTTCACACAGGGCGCGCCAAGCTGATGCAGTGATTGCCGTGCCTTTAGTTAGTTGTTTGCAGCCGGAACGCGGCTGCATGTTTTTTTTCCTAGTTTTCACTTTTTTTGTTTAATAGTGCCCCATACGGCGCTTTCACTTTAATGTCGGCCATGCCCCTTTCTTTATACGAGCTGCATCTAAAGAAAGGGGCGCGGAGGCTATTAAAGTGAACCCGCGGTATGGGGCATATTACAAAAAAAAGCATTTGTTTGTCACAAAGGGCCCAGCTTGATTTTCTACAACATAAACCCTATCTGGAGGGTGAACGACCTTTACAACGCGGTCGTTACACCGCGATACATTTACATCGCAGTCATTACAATGCAAGTCGTTAGAACGACTTGCGCTGGATGGCGCTCTACACTAAGGAATAGTATAATTTACTATTCCAACACCTTCCCTACTGTTACACACACTGGAGTTGGAATAGTAAATCATACTATTCCTAAGTCCAGCACCTCTACCGCAAGTCGTTGTAATGACTTGCGTTGTAATAACCGCGATGTAACGTACCGCGATCTAAATGATCGCGTTGTATCATCACATATCCATCTGGAGAGCTTACATGTCCATCCATTGCTTCAACCATTATGTATTCATAAGTGTGAGTGTTCTTTAAGTGGCTGCGAAGTATAGTTACTTCTGCTGCACTGTCTAGAAGAGTTACTGCCCAAGTCCTGTTCTGCAGAAGTTTGCACAGTTTTTGAGGCATGATTCTTCTGTGCTAATCCAGCTACTTTCTGTTACTTAAAATGTACTTTTGACTCTGAACCTTCCATTTCGTTCTTCACGCTAACCTCAATTCTGCGTGCTGGCTATCTTTCACTTTTCCTCCATATTTGCCTTTCTGGGATACTCAGTCTGTCCACTCCTTAATGCCCTTTTACTCTCACCAGAGTCCTGCAAAGAACAGGAAGAATAGCTATTCTGACATTCTGCACTACGTGTCGACCAAACCAGGTTTGGTGGTCTTGGTCCAATTAAATTGATGTGCAATGTAAAGTCAGCCCATATTTCGTCCCCTAGAGGCAAGCCGGCCTAGGCTTTTTGAAAGGCAGTCAGTCAAAGAAAGGCTGCAAACCGCCTGTTGGATTAACTATGGTTCTTGGAATAGAAATAGATTGGAGCATTGGATCTTTAAGGAACTGATATCAGTTTATATATTGAAGTATGGAACCAGAACAATGGAGAGAATTGTGGTCCTGGGACCAGTCAGTCGAGGTTCCAAGGAGAGTCTCTGCAGTTGCTAAAGTTTTTTGCATGTCACTGAGGTTTACTCAAAGATTGACCCAGCGAAGGGCGCCAAATTATAATTTTCTTTGTAGTTTTCATAAAACAAATGGCCCCGGATTATCTTTTTTAGACCCTCTGGCAAAAGAGCAGGTTCAGTGCCAACTCACCAATTTAAAACAGGAAACAAAGTGGACTGTAACCGACGAACCAACTAAACATTACTTAAGGATGGTGCATTCTATGATATGATCAGTCCTTTGAGACTCACAGGAGTATTAGCGGTTAGTGGGTTCCAAATATTTCCACCATGAGAAGACACAGTCAAGAATACACATTTTAAATGCATTTTTATGTATTCTAGTGCAAATAATTGGTAGAGTTGTAACTATAAAGATGAACAAAATAGTGTCAATCAAAGCGATTACTGAACAAAATAATAAAAAGAACAGCATAATTGTAATGGTGTTTCAGAATTTTCTTGAAAGAAAAGATAGGATTAGTCTCTATTCTTTGTTCCTTCTCTTCCTGCCTCTAGTCAAGCCGTTTTAGCACCAAAAGGGTTTGAATAAGTTTCTAAGGTGGCCTTCAACCCGCATACTTCTGCAAACAACGGTTGTGTTGTTCTGTATTGAGAAGATTGTTCTCTTCTCTGCGCTCAGCAAGTCATGACATTCCCAACAAGCTGATAAGCCCAGGCCTGCTCCAAGATGCTGCCTGTGGCCTTCATGAAGGATGTTTGCAGAGGAGCAGATTTTACTCTCCGCTTGTCTTTACTCAGTTTAAATATACTTTTCTGATCATTTTTAAAAGGGCAGACTCACATTGAATGATGTCAAATGCAAGAATTAATATAATGATCTTCTTGCACCTTCGTTTATTTCTATAAGACAATATAAATCATGTGACTACGAATAGGAATAATTCTCTATCAAACTATAATAAAGCAAATGATATACATTATAAATGTGCAAAAAATGCTTTATGCAGTATCCATTTTTAATGAGAAATTGTACTCAAATGAATGTATATATGGAATATTTCAAACACAGTGGAGTTACATAAGCAGAAAACGCTAAGATGATGTAATGGGAAGCTATTTTATTCATAAGGTTCCCAGTGTAGAAACCACTACCATGCTTCACCTGTGCAAGAAGGAAAAACTGTGCGCTGGAAGATGATGCTAAAGGTACTCTTCTGTCATTTTTCATAAGACCGCGGGCGGCTAAAGTAAAGCCTCAAAGAGGATGCCAGGATAATGAGGTTGACTGCGACAGCTGGTTGATGTTTAGAGACAAAACAATAGGAATCCCCAAGAGGGAGCATAGCCCAATCCAGAGAGGTCATCAAGGAGGGACTTCCAAACCTATGCACTCCCATTGGTGCTGAAAACCGCTCCTTCAAGCAACAATGCAGTTATATGCCACAGGGCATAGCAGGTAGGGCCCAATCCTACTGAATGAGTGTGATTCCTATGCTACACTTATTCTTTGTTGTGTAACACTTGGATTTTTAACAACTCCTATGACTTCACTAACGTGCACAGATGGAGAGCGCCTCTACTATGGTCCCAGCTCCACTGGAGCACAGAGCTAAAATACATAAACTTTAAGACAGTTTATATAGGTTGTATCTCAATAAAAGCCTATTGAACCTAGTCATGTGTCAGAAACGTGTTACTTTCAGCAGAAGCTTATCTAATGAGCAGGTGTCTGGATCTTCTCCCAGAGGGAGTGCAAGGCAGCCTTGAGGCGGAGATATTCATTCATGAATACAATACTGAGCTCATTATTCTCCTAAAATCCCGCTGCCAGAACTGAAAGCGAGGTTATGGTCTGTAAAATGCGCAAATGTCCATCCTTGAATGACACTGCTCTGGGCCTACTAGAGTCATGAAACTTAACAAGCATATTAGAAGCCAATGGTTACTTCAAACCAATATAAAACTGAGATACATCACTCTGCTCCTTGACATACATCTGTAAACATTAATAGTTACCCATTGAGGGGCAAAGAGGCTAATGCTACTCCAGTGACCCTTCACCGGGTCATCCTAGTGAGTCTGCTGTAGTGAGAGAGGTTAGGGCCCGCAGGAGATGTTCCCATTTGCTGGCAGCTTCCTGGAATGGCAGCAAAAGAGTCCAAGATGGCGGTGATTGCTCTCATCTTACTGTTGCATGCATCATTCAGAATGGTCTTTAAAATGAGAGGAGACAGTGGAACTTGGAAGAGGTCGGAATCTGTCTTCACTACCCCAGCACTTATTGTCAGGGACAGTGGAGATAATGGCTCGAGACTGCTACAGGCCCCAGGTGTGCACGGAAGTAAAATACTACAACTAAGGATGTAATGAATGTGCTACTCTCTGTGTTACATAAGAACATCTGGAATTGCCCTGTGTTGCCACATCTATGTCTGTCATCCATTAAAACTTCCCTGTGGTTCTCTGTCTGGCATAGATTATACCACATGACCGCCTGCCTCTGCACCAGCACATCCCTGCATCCCCTGCATTGCCACGTGTCTCGCTGCCCTGCATTAGCACCCGTCTGACTGCATCTGCACCGCAAGCCTCTCTCCAGCCCCGAACCGGCACATCCCTGGCTCCTCTGCATTTCCACATCTGTCGATCTCCTCCAGGTGTACACCTCTGGCTGGGTCAGTATTAGCACACTTCTATCGGCCCTGCATTAAGACGCCTACTGAATTAGCAGCTCTCTTGCATTAGTACAACCCCGGATTCCTATGCGTGGTTTCAGATATTTTGTAGGCTTTTTAAGGCATCCTTTGGATGCAGATCCACTTCCCGTTGCTATGGACACTGCTACTGGAGGGAGTTTTTTTTAGTCTTGACACAGTATCCATGGCAACGGCTATTGACTGTTGCAGAATTGCTGTTTTTAGAAGCCGGAAGTGGATATGTCTGTTTCCAGGTATGGCGCTCATACTTCTCCCGGCATTTATAATGCAGAACATTGTCGAAGTGGCCATTGTAATGTTTAAGTTGTGTATAAGATAACGTGCTCGTGCATACACCTGCAGCAGGACCTTTGGGTGTGCTTCCTCTGTGCCATGGCTGGCGGTTGAGTGTTCTTCACACTAAGAGGAGCAGTAAGTTGTGCTTAATGTGACGGTGATTGTTCTGTGAACTGAATTTTTGGCAGACACGGGGAAAGAGTGGTTTGCCCAAAGTGGCATAATTTGACCAAGTGCAAAAGCTGGGATTCAAACCAGGGATTTTTTGGTTTCAGTGTACTCAGCCTAGTCACTATAGCCTCGAGTAAGGGGCAGTATAATGTGCTCCCTCTTTCTACTGTGACGTCCAGGGTGCTCTGACCACCATGTTATGTAAGTAGAAGTAAGCAGGGCTATTTTTAGCGCTGGTGGCGCCCGGTGCGACAATCTTTGCTGGCGCCCCCTCCCCATGACATCCTTCTCAACAGATTCCGTCACTACCAGCCTCCAACAGTGCTCCTCACCTCTTCGGAGCCCCTCGCTCGCATGCATTTAATTTTTTGTATAGCCCTACTAATACCATTGTAGGATGTCAGAGCACTTTACATCACACACACTTTATACACAGACAATTAATAATAAATGTGTAAATAGGAAATAATACATAAAACAATGAGTATTACAAGGAGTAGGAATCAAGTCATCCATACTAGTAGGCAGTTTATTTAAGAGGGTTTTAAGATGATTTAAAACATACCCTAATGGTTGAATTTGGCTTTACTAATAAGAATATATTTCTACATTCAGTTCTTTGATGACAGCTCATAGGTCACTGTGCTTTACTGCAAGTAACAAAAGGATCTCTGTGGTAAAAAACAGTACCCACTGAGCTATCCACATAAAACACAGTTCTGCGATCTGCTTGATACACTTTGCAGCAGGCAAATGATACACTAGAACTGCATGATATACTTCCTTGCAGACAAAATTCCAATCTGTCTCCAGCAGGAACATTAATCACCATAGTTAACATTTGTATTTTTGCCTGGAAACTGTGGGACACACAAGGAACTCTGCAGCAGGTACTTTAAACCTATTTTATTCTAAACACAGAGGCACTGAGCTCAATGCTAGGTGCGGCTGCACCGGTCTCACTATCCAAAAGCCAGCCCTAAAACTATGTTGCCACCTGTCTCCGTGATGTCAGCTACGACATATAAATTACATATATTATAATATATGTATTTATAATATATATATGTATGTATATATACACACATACATATAAACAAACACACACACACATATATAGATATAGATCAGGGGGCTCCAACCTTTTCTGTAGTGAGAGCTACTTCCGATCAGTGAAAAATAATCATCAGCTACTAAAGGCCAAGCAACTTACGCATTTTTCTGAGCGACCCCCCATGCCCAGCTTCATTGACTTTTAAGCCAAATTTCTTTGAAGCTCGCACTGTGGTTTTGAACAAAATACTTAGGGGCACATGCATCAAGCATTTTACCGGTTTCAAACGGGCCAATTCTCAGAATTGGCACATTTGCGACCGGTAAAATGCAATTTGCGATGCATCAAACAAAATCGCAATTTTTTGCTATTACCTAAATTGAAAATGCAATTAGGGAACCGCAAATTGCGATTCCCTGTATGCGATGCATAATGCATTCGCAAATTGCGTTTTTGCAATTTGGAACTGCAAATTACCATCAACTTCGAGTTGATGGTAATTTGCAATTCCTTTGAAAAATCCAAATAAATGCATTTTTCAAAGTGCATTGTGGTGCACACACATGCCCTTTTTTGGGGGTGCATCAGGGTAGCCTTTTGTCCCCCTTGCACCCTTCAAATTGCATGCGCAATATGCGAGTACCTATTTGGTACTCACAAATTGTGCATGCAATCCCATTCATTCCTATCGGCCTCTAGGCCCATAGGAATGAATGGGAAGCCATTCCTTAATTGCGAATCGCAATTTGCGTTTCGCAATTAAGGAATGTGTAGGAATCGCTAATATTTTAGCGAAATGTGCATGCATAGGCAATTGCGATTCCTTAATAGCTATTCCTTAATAATCGCTATTAAGGATTCGCAATTGCCTAGCTTGATGCATGTGCCCCTTAGAGTTCCCTTGAAACATTTAAAGGAATGAATTTGGATTTATGTTGTCACCAAGCTTAAAGTCCTTTCAATTGATAACATGATAACCGCACCTCGGTGTTCATCAGGTAAGACATGGAAACACTTCCCTCATAGGAACACAAACCAAAGAAAACACTTCCAACCACACACCCTACATGGCATAGCTTGCTGACCATGTAGGTAAGTGCTTCAAGGCGGTACAAAAGGGGGTACCGCTTTGTTCACCATAAGTTGGCAGGGTATGCTCAGACGTGAGTCCCTTGCTCACTTTGCCACTGGATTCAAGCAAGCCTGGCTGAAGACGGCTGAAATGCCAGAAACTGGTCCTAGGAAGCTTGTTTCTGGTCCAGGGAAGGCATGGCTTGGCAGTTCGGGCTGGACTGTTCCCATGAGGCACAGGGTCAGACTGATTTGCATATGGCCATGTCTGAACTGGGGTGGCAGAGTGGGCTAAAGAACGGTGATGGATCAAACCCAGTTCTGTTGACTGGGTGTGAGTGTTTGATTGGTTCTGATGCTCCGTCCATCACCACCCCCTTTTGTACCGCTTTGTTCGCCATAAGTTGGCAGGGTATGCTCAGACGTGAGTCCCTTGCTCACTTTGCCACTGGATTCAAGCAAGCCTGGCTGCAGACGCAGAAATGCCAGAAACTGGTCCTAGGAAGCTTGTTTCCGGTCCAGGGAAGGCATGGCTTGGCAGTTCAGGCTGGACTGTTCCCATGAGGCACAGGGTCAGACTGATTTGCATATGGCCATGTCTGAACTGGGGTGGCAGAGTGGGCTAAAGAACGGTGATGGATCAAACCCAGATCTGTTGACTGGGTGTGAGTGTTTGATTGGTTCTGATGCTCCGTCCATCACCACCCCCTTTTGTACCGGTAAGTGCTTCAAGGCCACACATTGGGTTAGTAATCACTATAAATGCTGCAACATAATGCCTCCCCTTTCTTCATTTTCACACATGACAGCACCTTGACATGCATCAGTTCAGTGTGTGCACTGTACAAAATCCTTCATGTGCCACTATAAAGTTCTGTGTGTCATAATAACAACCTAGGCCACATATATATCTTTCATTTCTCATCATCAGCAATCCCGAATCTCAATAGGAAGAGCTGTCTACCTCTGCCCGTTCTCGTCTCCTGTCTGTCCCACAGTGCAGTTCTGGCCTTCTGTACTCCAGAGCCCCACTTTCATCATGTCTCCAAAAATGGAAGCTCTGTGAAAAGTGTTTATGTGCAGGCCAGAGCAGCCACACAACAGCGCTCTCAATGCAATCGCAAATGTCTGCGGGCTCTGGAGAACTTCTGCTTCCCAAAAAAGCAGGGAGTAGCTACAGGGCTGAGACCACCAAACTCACTGTGCACAGTGCGCCTACCAATTACTAGCACAGTCAGGACACAATACAGCGGGTACTCCGAGAGCACCTCACAGTGCAGTCTGTGGGAGTCCTGCTCAGACACTTAGTCCGACGAGCGCCACCTAACAGTTTTGAACGAATCTCTTTGATGGTATTTAGAATTGTATGCATACACCATCTTTCAATAAAGTAACTGCACATTTTTAGTAAAACATCAAAATGCATTTAACATAGTGAAAAACAGCACTTGGTGCAAGGCGGTGCTTACACACAGAAAGCTTACACTCCCCACTGGACTTTCATTAACTGCTGGCCCCACCTACCAGCAGCCTAACTCAGGGCTGGATCATTCACGGCTGCACTCACTTACAGACAGGTTCACTCACAGGCTCATGCTATGTGCTCATTCAGTGCCATGCTCACTCACCACCGGGGTTACTCCCCATCATGCACACTCGTACTCGCTCACCAACAGACTCACTCAAAGCTGGCATCAATCACTGCTGTACTAACTAACTGACAGGCTTACTCACTGCTAGGGTCACACTGTGTGCTCACTTACGGCTCACTATTCTCACTCCTCACTGGGTTCACTTGCCATCATGCTCGCTCATTGCACCCGCTTACCAACAATCTCCCTCACTACTGCTGTATTCACTTACCAACATGCTCACTCACCCTTCTACATACTCCCTGCCACACTCCTGCATCATTAAGCTCACACACAGCTCCGTTGCTTACCAGACTCATTCATTGGGTTGCTCACTCACTAACTGACTCACTCTCTTTCATGCTCACACATATCCAGGCTCTCTAACCCTGACACTCGCTCACCGACAGGTTCACTCAACGCTGAGCTCATACAAAGCGTAATTGCTGACCAGAAACCTCTATCACCCTCGACACTCACCCCTTCACCACTGAGTTTACACTCCTAGAGGATCACTCACATCCAGGCACCCGCACCGCCAAGCTCACTGAGTAATGGACTTGTTTACTTACAGACTCAGTCACCTGCTGTCTCACCTACTGCCTGGAGCATTTCCTCATAGGATAGTTCACCTCAATTCTCAAACACCTCCAGGCTCATGCACCGCCAGGCTGACTCACTCACATGTAAGTTCACCGCCAGTCTCACACACCTACAGGTTCATGCACTACTAGAGGTACGCACTGTTGGGCACACTCTTCAGTGATCTCGGTCACTCATTGGTTAGTTCACCTTCAGTCTCAAGCACCGCCATGCTCACACCTGGCTGGCTATTTTCATCCACCAGTCCCCTGGTGTGCTCACTCACTGTCTAAAGTAAGGTCTGGGATCCCTATCCAGATGACAATTACGTTGCCGGTGGTGGGCTCCTTCATCCATGTCGGGGACAGCAACTTGTTGGTGGGGCTTCCTCAGTGCCGCAAAGTTTATATCCCATGTATGTATGTGCTCGCGCCTTACTAGCCGGTCCAGGACACTGCGGCTCCTATCGTCGCTGCAGCACTCGGAGAAGATGCTCCTGTGAACAAGGATAAAATGTTCACCAGGACCCAGCAGTCACACAGCAGACCAGAAATGAGTATTCAGCGCTACTAATAAGGCCAAGCCAGGACAAGGCTTACCAATCGATGTGCTTTGCGCGCTGCTCAAACACATGTTGGATGGCTGCAGGGCAGGATGCACAAGTCCCGATAGCAGTTCAGTAGTGCTTGCACCACTTGCACAATACAAGGCTTTCCTGCTCCGCTCTGGCACACCTGCTACTCTGTACCGGCAAAGTCACACAGGATCAAAAGCATGGTGCCAGGCTGCGAAAGTCAGGTGGCGCAGAGATGAGGAACAATGTCATGCTCTTTGGCTTGCCCTGACCCAGCTAAGCTCAGTTAAGCCTATCTGAGCAGCTGGTTTGGGTGAGGGTGGGCCATGGGAATTAAACAAAAAGGCCTAAAAATGTAAACAACCAATAATAGGCTACAAAACCTGGATGCTGGCATGAGCTACTCAAGGGGTGTTGGCGAGCTACTGGTTGGAGACCCCTGATATATATATATATATATATATTTTTTTTTTTTTCACTGAAAAAACCAAAGGTTTCAGGGGTGTTATATTTAGGCATTGGCATTTAAAAAACCTTAGAAATTCACTGAAAAAAACATAGGTTTCAGGGGCATTATAGTTAGCTGGACATTTCCCTCATACAAAACCCTAGAAATTCCCCTGTTATAGTTAGTTCAGCTAACTATAACTCGCGCCCCCGCAATGCACTGCTGATGACGTCACATCTTACATCACTCATGACATGGTCAGTGACATCACTGATGACATCACTGATGACATCTCAAATGACATCACTGATGACGTCATCTATGTGATAAATTAGTACACCTTCTCACACCCTAATATAACTTTTGATACACCAACTCAAAATTTTAGACGGCCATTTTGAAGATCATAGATACTCCGATACCAATAACTACATACCCACTAATTAACTCTTAGATCTACATGTACCTCCACTCACTCACCTGTACAGTCACTCATACTTACAGTCACTCCGTGCAAGACTATCATATGCATTTATACACATATATAGACACTCACACACTGCCAATCATCCATTGAGGTACTGACACACCTTAAACATAGTCCAATTGACTCACCTATACAGTTAAACACACTCAAGTTCACTTACTCATAAAAATACTAAAACATTTTGACACTCTTATTCAATTACTAGTACAAGCACACACTCATCCATACAGCCAGTCCCGCAATCACACACTCTCACATATAGATAGTTATTTACTCTTATACACATATACACTGTGTTTCACATATGTAGTTACTCACTGTCACATGTACATCTGAGATATACATTCAATCACTAACACACCCTTACATACACTCACCCAACCATACAGTCCATCACAGTTGCACTCTTAAAACCATGCACCCATAGAATCACCCACTTACACATCTATGCACAGAGTCACACACACCCCACCCACACATACACTCAGGCACCCATACAGATACTCAGACAACCAATCAATAACCCATAGAGACACTCATTTTGCTATTCACAAAACAAAGCAGCCGTTTATACACCAACAGATAGACAGATACAGACATTCACACAGTTTAGTCACTAGTCTGCAGTAAGATACATTTAATGACTCACTTATAGAGTCAGTTATGCACCTAGAAAATCACCCATTCACACACTTGTACACCCACTTATTCTTCAACAGGCCTTTCCCTATATATATTAAACATATTAAAACTGTTCAGAATCACATACTCAATGGATGACGCCATCAGTGATGTCATCAGTGATGTCATTTGAGATGTCATCAGTGATGTCATCAGTGATGTCACTGACCATGTCATGAGTGATGTAATATGTGACGTCATCAGCAGTTCATTGCGGGGGCACGAGTTATAGTTAGCTGAACTAACTATAACAGGGGAATTTCTAGGGTTTTGTGCGAGGGAAATGTCCAGCTAACTATAATGCCCCTGAAACCTATGGTTTTTCAGTGAATTTCTAAGGTTTTTTAAATGACAATTCCTAACTATAACGCCCCTGAAACCTTTGGTTTTTTCAGGGAATTTCAAAGGTTTTTTAAATGCCAATTCCTAACTATAACGTGCATGAAACCTATGTTTTTTTCAGTGAATTTCAAAGGTTTTTTAAATGCTTATACCTATCTATAACTTATCTCTGAAGATATCATGAAAAGCAATCTTTTTTAAAAGTCGGGTGCACATTAGTTTTGTGGAAAAGTATCTTTGTGATTGGTTAAGAAAAAGCAGTTTCAACGTGGAGTACATATCATAGGATAAAATATGCTCAGCTCAACCACACCTGCTACTTGCATTTGGAAGGCACTGTTCGAACTTAAAACAATCATCAACTTTTAACCTGCACATGTCGTTAAATGTTCAAGAAAATGTTACAAAAAAATATCGTAAAGTTTTAAAAAATTGATGAACTTTTAACCTGCACGTATTGTAGAATGTTCTAGAAAGTGTGTTGATAGAATACGTTGCACTTCTGACTTCTATGTGTTGTTGAATATTTAAAAAAACGGTTCATATGGAAAATTAAAAAGAAACCAATAGAGAAGTTTTGAAACCTAAAAGAATCAAAGAACTATTCTAATTTATTCTTTACATGTATTTATGTGTGCAGCAACAAAATTATAGACACAACAGCACTAGGAAAAGGAAGAAGCAGGGAGTGGGGGGAGGGGGGGGGAGATGGGCAGAATGGCACACATGCACAATTAAGTACAACACACATATAGACTAACAATGGCCAAAATAAAACACACCAACAAGGAGCACAAGTCATACAACCTGCCAACATCACACCACTGAACGACCATAGAAGTGAAAACCACGCTGCATTCATAAAGGATGTGTACAAAGGCCAGTCGTTGGTGTTGTGGGATGTCTGCGACCGTGGTCATCATGGATGAGATGCCCAGCATGTGGCACATGGTCGAGTTCACTGTGTGTTATGTTGCCAAACGGCTGCTCCTCCCTCCCACAAGCCCCCACACTTTTGTACGGTGAGCTGTTGTATCTCGTGCACTCGTACGGCACGCCATTGTAATGCCTATTTGCGCATCTCCTGCTACATTCCAACTACAACATCACAGTGCCGTTTGGAGGTGGTGCATGCCACTTTACAACATCGACTGCTGCAGCTCTTGTAACAGGCCACACCAGAACACAGAGACACACTTACCGCACTTCCTGTACACGGACATGTCCGAGACACCCTGTTCCCTTTGCCGGATAGGCACACCCCTGCACTGACCTGTGAACGACAGACCAGCACACGCCAGTTGTGCATGCAGGAGGATGCGTACGTAGCTACACATCCAGGCTCACTGCCAACACAGAGGTGACAGCACACTGTGATGTTGCAGGGCTCGTGCCTATCATGCTAGGACAATGACCACAGGGACACACTTACTAAGATGTGGGTTTGGGGGGCATTGGCGGTCCTGCAGTTGTTGAGATGAGTCTTCTGGCCCCCATGGGTATCCCTGTATCATGCTCATTGACTCTACGGCACCTGTGGGTGTTCGGGTGTGGCTCTTGGCTGTGTTCCCTTTCATGGTGCAGGTAGTTGTCCTGCTTAACACCAGCAGAAAGCAGGTGTAAAATCCCTGTGTCTTATCGCCGGAATTTGTTTCGCATTGCAATTGGTGTGAAAGTTGTGAAGTGATTTTTTTCGTGTGCACAACAATATACGAACTGAGCAGTGTATCTCGTCAAGATCCAGCACCTGACGCACTATTCCCAATCAATATAAATACAATGAGATTTCTTAATAGATTTTGTGTGTACACTGTAAGTGCAGCCAATACCTCAGTGCAAAACAATACAGGATTTTAGTATTTAGAATAAATCGCAAAGGTGCACCTCGTGTCTTTTTGCACGGGAACGGCTACTCTCCATTTCATTATCAGCACTTTAACGGAAGTAAAGTTGAGATAAATCTAACACACTATTCAGAAGTTGGTGCAAACTGCAGATATCACCAGTATTCCAGCGATAAGTGCCTCAAATAACAGTAATAAGAACAAGAAAGAGTCACACAGCAGTTAAGAGAACAACCAAAAACATTATTAAATTTTTTTTTAAACTTTATATTTTATAATAATAAATATATAAACGGTAAACTATTTCCAAACTATTTTTTTATTAACATAAATATAAACAATAAACTAATAAACAAAATGTAACAACAATAATACAAAACAACAAGGCAGAACACTCCTGTAGGAACCACGTATGTCGACGACAGACCTGGAAAAACAGAAAGATTGTTAAAAAAACAACAACATGGTATTCTCAACAAAATAACAATAGAAAAAAATAACAGATATATAAAATGTATACAGCTAACAAAATTTTATAAGTTTAACTTACAAAAACTGTAAATGTTGCCGCTTTAAAATATTTACCGAATCTGAGGAATTTTTTTTGCAGAAGGCACCACGCCCACAATGTTTTTCTTCAGTGGTGAAGACATTTTTAACTTTTTCCAAGGGGCAAACAAAGACCAATGCCACCTTCTTCATTCACAAGATTTGCCAAAGAGTTCTGTTACGAGGGGATGCTAACAAAAAATACTCGTGCGGCACAGCAAGTATGATGAAACACATAAGGACCCTTCATCCAAACAATCTTGCACAAGAAGAGTGCACACAGATGAGAAACACTCCTGTTCTGTATCTGTAAAAAAGAATCACAAATAAATGTATATTAATAACTTTCAAATTTATACTATTCCATTACTGTACAAACACATTTTATATAAAAACTAACTAAGAAACTATAGCCCTGAACCACAAGTGTGACGATCGTTAAAACACTACATGCATAGTGCATACTACTTTGAAGCAGTTCATGCCCTAAAGCCTACCTCACTAAAAGACTACATGCTAACTGACTAAATGATTACAGTACTATAAGGAGACACACTGGGTGAGTGACAGGATATTTGCTAGAAGAGTATGAATACTAACTAGGGAATTGAAGGTGTGAAACACAACTGTGTAGGTGATTAGAGGACTGCATCCATACTGCATAGGCATTTAAAACAGTCCATGTGCTAAGGCCTGGCTCACTGCAGGACTACTTGGGTACTGACTGAATGATTAGAGTACAGCAAGGAGAGTGCCTAGGTGAATTTATAAGTGCTAGGCTTTTCGCACAGGGAATGGATTAGTACTTGGTACTGAATGGGTCACTAGAGGAGTGCAAAAGCAGTCACAAGTGCTGGACTGTATGGATACTGACTAGGAAATTTAAAGTGTGAAATACAAGTGTCTAGGTGGTTTGAAGACTACATGCATAGTGCATAGGGGTTTGAAACAGTCCATGTGCTAAGGCCTGGCTCAGTGTATGAATACTTAGGCAGTGACTGAATGATTAGAGTACTGCAAAGATTGTATCTTGGTGAATTTATAAGTGTTTGGGTTTTAGCACAGTGAATGGATTAGTACATGGTGCTGAATGGGTCACTAGAGGACTGCAAAGGGAGTGACAGGGTATTTCCTGGAAGTGTATGGATACTGACTAGGGAATTGAAGGTGAGAAAGACAATTGTGTAGGTGGTTACAGGACTGCATGCATAGTGGATAAGGGTTTGAAGCAGTCCATATACTAAGGCCTGGGTCACTGGATGAGTACTTGGGTACTGACTGAATGATTAGAGTACTGCAAGGAGAGTGCCTGGGTGAATGTATTAGGGTTTGGCGCAGTGAATGAATTAGTACATGATGCTGAATGGTTCACTAGAGGAGTGCAAATGGAGTGACAGGGTGTTTGCTGGAAGTGAACGGATACTGACTGTGGAATTGAAGGTGTGAAAGACAAGTGTGTAGGTGCTTAGAGGACTGCATGCATAGTGGATAGGGGTTTGAAGAAGTCCATGTGCTAAGACCTGGCTCAGTGCATGAATACTTAGGCAGTGACTGAATCATAAGAGTACTGGCAAGAGAGTGTCTTGGTGAATTTATAAGTGTTTGGGTTTTGGCACAGTGAATGGATTAGTACACACTGTTGAATGGGTCTCTAGAGGACTGCAAAGGAAGTGACAGGATGTTTCCTGGAAGTGTATGGATACTGACTAGGGAATTGAAGGTGTAAAAGACAAGTGTAAAGTATGTTAGAACACTACATGCATACTGCATAGACATTGGAAGCAGTCTATTTGGTACTTAGAAACTGACTAAATAATCAGACTACTTCTAGGACAGTGCTTAGGTAAAACTTTTAAATTTTCAGTTCTGCCACAGTGAACAGAATAGTACATGGTACTGCACCTTAGTGTCAAACCCTAACTCATTTTATCAATGCATAAGCAAAGACTAGCTTCTAATGCTACTAAAACTTGACAACATGAGAGGTTTTAAATTAGTTATCTGTCAGCAAATACACAATGTTACCAAATGCTTCTCTCACAGTGGTTCTCAAATGCACACAGACTCACAGTGTAATTCTAGACAACAACCACTATACTTAGGAGTTTACCAAAAATCATTCACTACTGTGGAAGTGGTAAGCGAACTGCACACAATCTTCATATTTCAGGACTGCACTTTTGTGTCAAAGCCTGACTCATTTAATCAAAGCATAAGCAAAGACCGGCTTCTAATGCTACAAAAACTTCACAACATGCCCGGTTTTAAAACAGGTATATGTCAGCAAATACACAATGTTACCAAATGCTTCTCTCACAATCCTTACCCAAATGCACACAGACTCACAGTGTGATTTTAGACAAGCAACACTATCTACATATTTAAGTACACCACATCAGTGTCAAAGCATGACTCATTTAATCAACGCATAAGCAAAGACTGGATTCTAATCCTACTAAAACTTCACAACATGACAGGTTTTAAAACAGTTATCTGTCTGCAAATACATGATGCTACCAAATGCTTCTCTCACAGTGATCCCAAATACACACTAACTCACAGTGTGATTCTAGACAAGCACCACTATCCCTATGAGTTTACCAAAACTCATTCACTACAGTGCAAGTGGTAAGGGAACTGCACACAATCTACATATTTCACAATTGCAATTTACTGTCAATGCCTGACTCATATAATGAAAGCATAAGCCATAACTGTCTTCTAATGCTACTAAAACTTGACAACATGACATGTTTTACAACACTTATCTGTCAGCAAATACACGATGTTACCAAACACTTCTCTCACAGTGGTTCCGAAATGCACACAGACTCACAGTGTGATTCTAGACAAACAACACTATCCCTAGGAGTTTACCAAAACTCATTCACTACAGTGGAAGTGGTAAAGTAACTGCACACAGTCTACATATTTCACGACTACACTTTAATGTCAATGCCTGACTAATAATCAACGCATAAGCAAAGACTGGCTTCTAATGCTACTAAAACTTGACAACATGACAGGTTTTAAAACAGTTATCTGTCAGCAAATACACGATGTTACCAAATGCTTCTCTCACAATCCTTACCCAAATGCACACAGACTCACAGTGTGATTTTAGACAATCAACACTATCCTAGGACTTTACCAAAACTCATTCACTACTGTGGAAGGGGTAAGGGGACTGCACACAATCTACATATTTAAGTACAGCACATCAGTGTCAAAGCATGACTCATTTAATCAACATATAAGCAAAGACTGGATTCTAATGCTACTAAAACTTCACAACATGACAGATTTTAAAACAGTTATCTGTCAGCAAATACATGATGTTACCAAATGATTCTCTCACACTGATCCCAAATACACACTAACTCGCAGTGTGATTCTAGACAAGCACCACTATACCTATGAGTTTACCAAAACTCATTCACTACAGTGCAAGTGGTAAGGGAACTGCACACAATCTACATATTTCACGACTGCAATTTACTGTCAATGCCTGACTCGTTTAATGAAAGCATAAGCCCTAACTGTCTTCTAATGCTACTAAAACTTGACAACCTGACTGGTTTTAAAACAGTTATCTGTCAGCAAATACACGATGTTACCAAATGCTTCTCTCACAGTGGTTCCCAAATGCACACAGACTCACTGTGTGCTTCTAGACAAACAACACTATCCCTTGCACTATATCAAAACACATTTCTTCATCTAGAAGTAGTACTACATTTTAGTATAGAAACATAACATAACTCATTTCACAAATTCATAAACAATGACTGATTTCTAATTCTACCAAAATATAAAAACTGCACAGTTATCTGTCTACAAACACATGAAAACACAAATACCAATCACAGAATGGTTTCTACATGCACACGCATTGTAGAGAAAAAAAGTACTCCCTACACTTTAGCAGGAAAAATACATTAGTCTGATTAAAATCAAAATAGTCTACATACATCCCCTCACAATTAAATAACTAATCTTTCAAGTTCTTTTGTAGATTAAAGAGTATATCAATCACTCACCATATTTTCTTTTACAGAATCTCTGCACTGTGCACCTCTCAGCAAAAGCAAAGAATGAAAACGTTTCCCTTTCATTTTCCACACATATACATGTAAACATCAAATCACAATCCTTCGCACATAAACTCAAAAGCAAACACACATTTCTATTGGTTAAACATTTCAACCCTTTCCAACTGAAATACATTTCAACCCTTCCCCCAATCTGCCTTCTGCCTGTTACCATAGAAACAGGTCATGGAACACTGCACTGAGCTCACAGGTCACAAGTTCAGCACACAATGTTCCTACACAAGACAGGAAGTGTGCTTGACTTTTCAACATATCAGCTTATCATATATAATGTTCCTTACAATCTGTTTTTGTTAACCAATAACAATCATACCTTTAAAAAACAAAAATATACACCCTACCTTTCAGTGTAGAAACCAATGATTTCTTGTAGGTTTTCCAAAAACGTTGCCGTGGATCCGCGCACCCACCGCAAGAGAATCCGTGCATCCAACGCGATAGGATGCGCGCACCTTGCGCGCATTTCGCCGCTTTTTCTTTAAAAAGGGGGGCCACAGGGGGTCCTTCTGGGACCCCCTAAGCAGATCTAGAGAGTCAGAGTATTTCCACTCTGCCCCCTTTATATCTTTTACACACTTATTCCCCTTCCATCTTCAGCCTCGCTTCTACCGAGGCAGAAAATGGCCGCCAACAGTTTCTGGTTTCGAATGTAGAGAGACGCTCGACAGCCAATTAGCATTCAGTGTGCGATCGGGAGGGTCCACGCTCCGTTCGGGGAGGGTGCGCTTACGGTGCGGGTACGGTCCGCGGATCCTCCGCGGCCATAGATATCACTAACTTTTTTACCCTAATTTTCTCAGGAACTACTGAACAGATTCACACCAAATATGCAAAAGGCACGAGTCCAAACTGAGGACTACCTCTTTGCCAAATTTGGTGTCATTCCGTTCAGCAGTTCGGGCTGTAGCTGCGACAACAGATCCTATGGGAAATTGCATGGGGAAAACGCGTTTTAGGACCCCCCTTTTTTCTCGGCCCCCGCTTCACGGATCACCGCAAAACTTTTAGGGTAGGAGGGGAGCGGAGCTGGCCAAAGTTTGGAGAATTTCGCGAAGATTCGTCAATCGGCGCCAAAGATATTCCCAATAGAATGTTGCAGATTCCCTATGGAGAATAGGTCCTAACTATAACTATCTACTGGCGACTGCCAGTAGATAATATATATATATATATATATACATATATATATATATTTTTGCACAAAGTTCAGTCGCACACATCAATCCTTGATTTCTCTGATGTTTATTTATGAAAACAGAGCCAGTCTGTCAACCGACGCGTTTCGGCTTTGCAGCCTTTGTCACGGTAGGGAAACATTACTTTCGTCATCTGTTTTATAATCCCACTAATTAGGAAACAACCCCATTGGCTTCTGGGAGTTGTAGTTTTTCAATGTTCCAATGACAGTTACAACAATATCATTATTTTGGGCTGTCTACATTTTAAATTAATGGCATTTGCTTATGTGTCCACATTGATTAGTGTCTTTTGATCAGTTTGAGAGTTCAAGTCTCTGTACAGTACATATACATGTTTATTACGGTTAAGTAACTCCCTCTCACTCGTGATCCGTAGGTGTTCCCTATGGAGAATAGGTCCTAACTATAACTATCTACTGGCGACTGCCAGTAGATAATATATATATATATATTCAGTGAAAAAACCATAGGTTTCACACATGTTATAGTTAGCTGGACATTTTACTCGTAAAAAACCATTGAAATTCCCCCGTTATAGTTAGTTCAGCTAACTATAACTCGCGCGCCCGCAATGCACTGCTGATGACGTCACATATTACATCACTCATGACATGGTCAGTGACATCACTCATGACATCACTGATGACATCTCAAATGACATCACTGATGACATCACTGATGACATCATCCAGTGAATGTGTGTGTTTCTGAAAATTACCTATGTTTTATATATGTATATCTCAAGGTCGATGGAAGAATAAATGGGTAAATAAGTGTCTAAATGGATGATTTGTTTTTGAAAAATTGATTGTGTAACTGACTGATTAAGTGTATCATAGTGAATACATGGCTTAGTGAGTAATGTTTAAATATGTATATATCTGTATCAGTCTTTCACTTTGTGTATAAGTGGCTGTATGGGTTGGTGAGTAGCTACATGAGTGTCTATATAGGTTATTAGTTGTTTTTTTGAGTATCAGTCTGAGTGTCTGCATGGTTCGGTGGGGGGTATTACGTAGTGCATAGGTGCATGAATGAGTGACTCACTGTTTGTATGTGTTGAAGACAGCATGTGTGCAGGACTGCATGGGTGGATGAGTGTGTGTATGGGTGTGTTAGTGAGTGAATGACTGTCTCAACAGTGTCTTTATGAGTAACTACATATGTTTTTAACTAGTATATGTGACTATTGGTGTATATAAGTGAGTATATGTGAGAGTGAGAGATTGAAAGAGTTCCTGTATGAATAAGTATGTGTTTCTATAAGTGATTGTTTAAAAGACTAAGTATGTGTAAGTTTTTGTAGAAGTAAGTGTGGTGGTGTGTGTATAACTATATGCAAGTAAATGTATGTTTGATTCTTTATTAGCATGAGTGACTATGTGTGTGAGTAACTCTATGGATGAGTGGCATTGTGTAACAGGATGTATAGGTGTATGAGTACATATGATGAATGAGTACATGTATGAGTGACTGTATAGGACTGTTGGTGAATGAGTGGATGTGTATGTGGATCTTAGAATTACTGAATAGGTTGTTGTAACTGGTATTGGTATGTCCATTGTTTTGAAAAGTTTAGTCTCTATTTTTGAATGTGTGTATCAAAGGTTATATTAGGGTGAGAGGAGGTCTGCCACTCTATCACAAGGATGATGTCATCAGTGATGTCATCAGTGATGTCATTTGAGATGTCATCAGTGATGTCATGAGTGATGTCACTGACCATGTCATGAGTGATGTAATATGTGACGTCATCAGCAGTGCATTGCGGGCGCGCGAGTTATAGTTAGCTGAACTAACTATAACGGGGGAATTTCAATGGTTTTTTACGAGTAAAATGTCCAGCTAACTATAACATGTGTGAAACCTATGGTTTTTTCACTGAATTTCTAAGGTTTTTTAAATGCTAATCCCTAACTATAACGTGTGTGAAACCTATGGTTTTTTCACTGAATTTCTAAGGTTTTTTAAATGCTAATTCCTAACTATAACGTGTGTGAAACCCATGGTTTTTTCAGTGAATTTGCAAGGTTTTTTAAATGCTAATTCCTAACTATAACGTGTGTGAAACCCATGGTTTTTTCAGTGAATTTGCAAGGTTTTTTAAATGCTCATCTCTTGGAACCATTATCTCCTTCTCCATTATGCAACCATTTTTTACTTCGTAAGAACGACCTCTGGTGTCAACTGCATGCAGCATACTATTACTTTGAAAATAGCTCTCTTCATTAAAATAAGGTTCACTACTTGAACTATGCATCCACTTTCCTAAAAACACTTTACAAAAGTTTGTTCTGTTCACTTCTCTTTTCCTTTTGCTATGTGATTTCAGTACATTAACCATTTTGTCTAATGTACGCATCCTATTCAAAATTAAAATGAATAGTTTCCTTTTTAATTCTAATGCCTTTGCTGCAATGGCTTCTATTTCTTTTTTTCTTTTATAAAACTTTGTCTTTTTCTTATATTTCTTCACATCCTTCATCAAATTGGACATAACTCTTCTCTGAAACATTTTTCTACGTATCTCTTTAAACGCTGTTTTTCTATTTATATAAATCTTTTCAGTTGCTGAAGGTATATTTGCATTAACTAAATTCTCAATTTTTTCCTCTCCTTTTCTTTTCAATACATCCTTTCCAGTACAGACATTTTGTACATTTTTCATTCTTTTGAATATATTTTTTAGAAATTGTTTTTTCTGCTTACCAGAAGATTTTTTTCTTTTTCCCAACATGAGCATCTTCTACTAACTTTGGTCCTCTAGTTGTCTTCAAATATAGGTTTTTTTGTGCGTTTTTTGAACTCTGGATTTTGTAGGCATCTTAAATTTTGTTCACTGCTCTTCAGCAATACCTGAAAAAAACTAAAAAAAAAATTCCTTTATTTAATTTAAATATATTATTACATTTCTTTTCACAATAGTCACAAAACGAAATTTCTTTGCCAATTTGAATGCACACTTACTGCTCTTTTTTTTTGGCAAGTGAAAATCACTTTTACAGACTGACACATTATGAAACCACTTTTCAGATTTTTTTAAAAGCCCATGTCCAGACTGCTTTTTCAGACCACCACCATGTGTATCCTCGGTGACTGCCTACACTCCAGCAAGGGCAACCAGCCTTAGTGATGCTGAATGTATTTGCATTACAGACTGAAACCTCAAAACCCCACTCGCTTGTAAATACTGTGCATGATTATACATGGAAAGGAGCTGGGTGTGTGCTAAGAGTCTGCTTCTGCACCAAAAAATCGCTCCCCCTTTTTCCTACTAATGCAACTGTGAAATCACCAGAGCAAAACGCAATAAATCTCTGCCTGTAAATCCTATTTGCACACAGAGTCATGTTTTCACATTAGTCACAAAACGAAATGTCTTTGCCAATTTGAATGCACAGTTACTGCTCTTTTTTTTTGGCAAGTGAAAATCACTTTTACAGACTGACACATTATGAAACCACTTTTCAGATTTTTTTAAAAGCCCATGTCCAGACTGCTTTTTCAGACCACCACCATGTGTATCCTCGGTGACTGCCTACACTCCAGCAAGGGCAACCAGCCTTAGTGATGCTGAATGTATTTGCATTACAGACTGAAACCTCAAAACCCCACTCACTTGTAAATACTGTGCATGATTATACATGGAAAGGAGCTGGGTGTGTGCTAAGAGTCTGCTTCTGCACCAAAAAAATCGCTCCCCCTTTTTCCTACTAATGCAACTGTGAAATCACCAGAGCAAAACGCAATAAATCTCTGCCTGTAATTCCTATTTGCACACAGAGTCATGTTTTCACATTAGTCACAAAACGAAATTTCTTTGCCAATTTGAATGCACACTTACTGCTCTTTTTTTTGGCAAGTGAAAATCACTTTTACAGACTGACACATTATGAAACCACTTTTCAGATTTTTTTAAAAGCCCATGTCCAGACTGCTTTTTCAGACCACCACCATGTGTATCCTCGGTGACTGCCTACACTCCAGCAAGGGCAACCAGCCTTAGTGATGCTGAATGTATTTGCATTACAGACTGAAACCTCAAAACCCCACTCGCTTGTAAATACTGTGCATGATTATACATGGAAAGGAGCTGGGTGTGTGCTAAGAGTCTGCTTCTGCACCAAAAAAATCGCTCCCCCTTTTTCCTACTAATGCAACTGTGAAATCACCAGAGCAAAACGCAATAAATCTCTGCCTGTAATTCCTATTTGCACACAGAGTCATGTTTTCACATTAGTCACAAAACGAAATTTCTTTGCCAATTTGAATGCACACTTACTGCTCTTTTTTTTTGGCAAGTGAAAATCACTTTTACAGACTGACACATTATGAAACCACTTTTCAGATTTTTTTAAAAGCCCATGTCCAGACTGCTTTTTCAGACCACCACCATGTGTATCCTCGGTGACTGCCTACACTCCAGCAAGGGCAACCAGCCTTAGTGATGCTGAATGTATTTGCATTACAGACTGAAACCTCAAAACCCCACTCGCTTGTAAATACTGTGCATGATTATACATGGAAAGGAGCTGGGTGTGTGCTAAGAGTCTGCTTCTGCACCAAAAAAATCGCTCCCCCTTTTTCCTACTAATGCAACTGTGAAATCACCAGAGCAAAACGCAATAAATCTCTGCCTGTAATTCCTATTTGCACACAGAGTCATGTTTTCACATTAGTCACAAAACGAAATTTCTTTGCCAATTTGAATGCACACTTACTGCTCTTTTTTTTTGGCAAGTGAAAATCACTTTTACAGACTGACACATTATGAAACCACTTTTCAGTTTTTTTTAAAAGCCCATGTCCAGACTGCTTTTTCAGACCACCACCATGTGTATCCTCGGTGACTGCCTACACTCCAGCAAGGGCAACCAGCCTTAGTGATGCTGAATGTATTTGCATTACAGACTGAAACCTCAAAACCCCACTCGCTTGTAAATACTGTGCATGATTATACATGGAAAGGAGCTGGGTGTGTGCTAAGAGTCTGCTTCTGCATGAAAAAAATCGCTCCCTCTTTTTCCTACTAATGCAACTGTGAAATCACCAGAGCAAAACGCAATAAATCTCTGCCTGTAATTCCTATTTGCACACAGAGTCATGTTTTCACATTAGTCACAAAACGAAATTTCTTTGCCAATTTGAATGCACACTTACTGCTCTTTTTTTTTGGCAAGTGAAAATCACTTTTACAGACTGACACATTATGAAACCACTTTTCAGATTTTTTTAAAAAGCCCATGTCCATACTGCTTTTTCAGACCACCACCATGTGTATCCTCGGTGACTGCCTACACTCCAGCAAGGGCAACCAGCCTTAGTGATGCTGAATGTATTTGCATTACTGACTGCAACCTCAAACCCTTAAAGTATTCCTTATTTTTACCAGTACACCTTAATTTATCATGAAAAAATAGTCCATATTATTTTACATGTTCCTCACATTTAAATTTCTTCCAAAACAGAAAATAATAAACACAACTTCAACAAAAGGAATTCCAATTCTATTATTCATTTCTTAATTTACCATATACATCCCCTCTCAAACTCATAACTCACCTTTAAAATTAGTTAGTTGTGAAAGAAATGTGGCACTCAAACAGCAGATTATCAGAGCCAGGATCTCTGTTCTCTACACCTCTCTCCTCTCAGCAGAACCAGAAAATGGCAAAGTTTCCCTCTATTTTTCCACACATATACATGTAAGTTTCAAATCTCAGTGCTTCCCCCTTTTTTTCAAATGTAATCACACATTTCTATTGGTTGAAAACCAACCCTTTTCTTAAAGTACCCTTCCCCCAACTTGACTTCTGCCTGCTACCATAGCAACAGCTCATGGAACACTGCTGTGTGGAGTTAGGTCAGAAGTTCGCCAAACAATGTTTCAATTCCACAGAGCAAGAGTGCTTGACTTTTCAAACCTTACAGCAAATCCATAGTACTGTTCTTTGGTAACACATTTTTCTGTACCAATACAAAACATGCTTCTATAAATTTACACATACAGCCTAGTTTTTAGTGTAGAATGGTATGAAACAGCCAATCAGTTCTTTTGTTTTATAAAAAAATATGTATGCCTCCATTTCCAAACTGTTTTTCATTTCTTTTTACGATTCTACTGAATTACACCTCCTGAGTGCACCCCGATCTCCTTGAAAGATGTTCACAGTGTGGATTGTAGGACACAGCTATGTCTTCTGGAGTGAAAAGTATGCAGAGAAAACAGATATGGTGAGAGACCTTGCTTTACCAAATGTAGACATTAAATGGATTGGTCAGAGAGGGTTAAAGTGGCACCAATTGATGCCATTGGTGAAATCCTTCATGCAAATCCAACACCCTGACCTCATAATAGTGCACTGTGGTGGCAATGACCTAGGCACTTTGACTGGGGTAGGTCTGGAAATGCTTATGAAGGACACCTTTGCACAACTGTTTTCTCTTTTCCCTAAAACTGCCTTTGTGTTTTCCAACATATGCCAAAGGCAAAAATGGAACTGGTCCAATCATTTCTGTCCGCAAATTGACAAAGCAAGAAAGCACGTCAACAAATCTGTTTCTGCTTTCCTCCGTGACTATGGTATGGGTGCCATTTACCACAACAACTTGCGTTATGACATGCAAGACATTTATAGAGGAGATGGTGTGCACTTCAATGATGAAGGGAACAGAGTCTTCCTCTTGAACCTTAGACTCTGCATCGGTACTTACTTGTAGGTACCAATAAAAAATCACTTCATAAACACAACGGCTCTTTTTAGAGCCCCCTAATATCTAAACACTTAAATCTGCATTTCATTTCTTTTATTTTATTTTTTTACCGTACGCGTACGGTGAGCTTACCGTACGCGTACCCCGTGATTTTTAAAAAAATCAATAAATGTTTTCTTTGTACTTTTCTGTCCTTCTTTGACCCCGTCACAAATGTAAGGGGGTCTGTAACTCTCCTCCTTGCCCCCTTTTCTTGTTATCACTCTTTTTTTTCTGAGTGAAACACACAAAATGGCGGCCGCCGCTTCCTGGTTTCGGCTGATTAGAATGTTTACTAAGATCTAAGAGCCAATCAGAATCGCGCTCGCGCACGCCACCGTACGCGTACGGTAAGCTTACGGTAAGCGTACCGTAAGCTGGCTCAGATATATATATTGATTTAAAGGCTATTTTCTCAGAATCTACTGAACAGATTTACACCAAACCTACAAAAGGCACTTCCTTGACCTAGGGACTACCTCTCTGCCAAATTTCTAGTAATTCTGTTCAGCCGTTCGGGCTGTAGCCCTGTCTAAAGGTCCTATGGAAAAATGCATGGGAAAAACGCGTTTTGGGACCCCCCTTTTATCTCAGCCCCCGCTTGACGAATCCCCCCGAGACTTTCAGGGTAGGAGCGGAGCGTAGCGCCCCACCTATTTTGAGAAATTCGCGAGGATTCGTCAACCGGCGCCAAAGTTATTCAAAATAGAATGTTGCGGATTTCCTATGGAAAAGGGGTCCTAACTATAACTACCTACTGGCGACCGCCAGTAGGTAATATACACATATATATATATATAAATATTTACTGAAAAAAACATAAGTTTCAGGGGTGTTATAGTTAGCAGGACATTTCCCTCATACAAAACCCTAGAAATTCCCCCGTTATAGTTAGTTCAGCTAACTATAACTCGCGCGCCCCCGCAATGCACTGCTGATGACGTCACATATTACATCACTCATGACATGGTCAATGACATCACTGATGACATCACTGATGACATCTCAAATGACATCACTGATGACATCATCCAGTGAGTCTGTGTTTCTGTAGAGTTTTAATATGTTTAATATATAATACCTATGGAAGAATAAGTGTGTGAATGGATGATTTTCTAGGTGTGTGACTGACTCTATAAGTGAGTCATTAAACGTATCTTACTGCAGACTAGTGACTAAACTGTGTGAATGTCTATATTTGTCTGTCTGTTGGTGTATAAGTGCCTGCATGGTTTTGTGAATAGCTATATGAGTGTCTATATGAGTTATTGATTGGTTGTCTGAGTATCTGTATGGGTGCATGAGTGTTTGTGTGGGTAGGGTGTGTGTGACTCTGTGCATAGATGTGTGAGTGGGTGATTCTATGGGTGCATGGTTTTAAGAGTGCATCTGTGATGGACTGTATGGTTGGATGAGTGTATGTATCAGTGTGATATTGATTGAATGTATATCTCAGTGGTACATGTGTGAGTAACTACATATGTGAAAGGCAGGGTATATGTGTGTAAGAGTATACCACTGGGTATATGTGAGAGTGTGTGGATGAGTGTGTGCTTGTATCAGTAATTGTATAAGAGTGTAAGAATGTGGTAGTATTTTTATGAGTAAATGAACTTGTGTGTGTATAACTGTATAGGTGAGTACATTGGAGTGTGCTTCATTATTTGCATGATTGACTAGGAGTGTGAGTATGTCTATGGATGATTGGCGGTGTCTGAGTGTCTATATAGGTGTATAAATGCATATGATAGTCCTGTACTGAGTGACTGTAAGTATGAGTGACTCTACAGATGAGTGAGTGGAGGTGTGTGTAGACCTAAAAGTCAATGAGTGGGTATGTAGTTATTGGTATTGTAGTATCTATGGTTTTGAGACTGGCCGTCTGAAATTTTGAGTCGGTGTATCAAAGATTATATTAGGGTGTGAGAAGATGTACTAATTTATTACATGGATGACGTCATCAGTGATGTCATCAGTGATGTCATTTGAGATGTCATCAGTGATGTCATCAGTGATGTCACTGACCATGTCATGAGTGATGTAATATGTGACGTCATCAGCAGTGCATTGCGGGGGCGCGCGAGTTATAGTTAGCTGAACTAACTATAACGGGGGAATTTCTGGGGTTTTGTACGATGGAAATGTCCAGCTAACTATAACACCCCTGAAACTTATGGATTTTCAGTGAAGGTTTTTTAAATGCCAATTCCTAACTATAACGTGCGTGAAACCTATGGTTTTTTCAGTGAACTGCAAAGGTTTTTTAAATGCTAATTCCTATCTATAATTTATCTCTAAAGCTATGATGTTTAATGATTTTCATTGAATTTCTAAATTTTTCAATTTCAGTGTGTCAATTCCTATAATTATGTTTTTTTAAAATACTTTTTTATCACCTTTTCTTAACTTATTTTTTCAATTAATTATTTTAAAAATGAAACAATATTTTTCGTTTTTATTGGTTTAAAAAAAAATTGTTAATGTTTTAAAATATATTTTTATATTTTTTAAAATAATTTTTAAACTATATTTTCCAATCTTTATTTTGTATTTTTTTCCCCATTTTTTGGGGATCCACGCAACCAACGCGTTAGGAACCACGCCACACCGTGCGTGCATTTTGCCGTTAAAAAAAAAAAAAAGGGGGGCCCCAGGGGTCATTCTGAGACCCCCAAAGCAACACTAGAGGGTCAGAGTATTTCTACCTTGCCCCCTTTACATCTTTCACACACTTATTTCCCTTACTTAATCAGCCTCGCTTCTACCGAGGCACAAAATGGCTTTAAAAAAAAAAATTGTTAATGTTTTAAAATATATTTTTATATTTTTTTAAATAATTTTGAAACTTTATTTTCAAAACTTTATTATTTTTTTTTTCCCCATTTTTTGGGGATCCGCACACCCAACGCGTTAGGAACCGCGCACCATGCGCGCATTTGGCGGTTAAAAAAAAAAAAGGGGGCCCCAGGGGGTCCTTCTGGGACCCCCTAAGCAACACTAGAGGGTCAGAGTATTTCTACCCTACCCCCTTTACATCTTTCACACACTTATTTCCCTTACTTAATCAGCCTCGCTTCTACCGAGGCACAAAATGGCTGCCAGCAGTTCCTGGTTTTGAATGTAGACATACACTTGACAGCCAATTAGAATTCTGCGTGTGATCGGGAGGGTGCGCGCTTGGTTCGGGGAGGATGCGCTTATTGTGCGCAGATCCTCCGAGGCCATAGATAGATGTATCTATTTTAGTCTAATTTTCTCAGGAACTACTGATCGGATTTACACCATTTATGCAAAAGACACGAGTCTGAACTGAGGACTACTTCTTTGCCAAATTTGGTGTAATTTCGTTCAGCAGTTCGGGCTGTAGCTGCATCAACAGGACCTATGGGAAATTGCATGGGGAAAACGCGTTTTGGAACCCCCTCTTTTCTCGGCCCCCGCTTGACGAATCACCACAAAACTTTCAGGATAGGAGCGGACCGGAGCTGGCCAAAAGTTTGTAAAATTTCGCGAAGATTCGTCAACCGGCGCCAGACTTATTGGGAATAGAATGTTGCGGATTTCCTATGGAAAATAGGTCCTAACTATAACTAGCTACTGGCAACCGCCAGTAGGTAATATATATATATATATATATATATATATATATATATATATATATATATATATATATATATATATATATATATATATATATATATATATATATATATATATTCACTTAAAAAACCATAGGTTTCACACATGTTATAGTTAGCTGGACATTTCACTCGTAAAAAACCATTGAAATTCCCCCGTTATAGTTAGTGCAGGCAACTATAACTTACGCGACCGCAATCCTCTGCTGATGACGTCAGATATTACATCACTGTATTTAGACACCTATTTACCCATGTCTTCTTCCATTAATCTTTAGCTATACATATATTCCTATTATTTATTTTTCAGAAAGACACATATGTCATCAGTGATGTAATATCTATAAACACAAAAGAAGAGGGCAGAGGCTATAGAAATCCGCACCCAGCAGATGACAAGTGTCTTTAAGTCCACACGATAGCGCAAAGAACCAAGGAGTACTCCCCTCTATACTCCTTATTTAGGAACAAGTCCTATTATAAACACAAGATACACAGAGGGTTCAGCGCTATAAAATGTACATTTGTTATTCCAAGTTCAGGATTCACACCAAAGAATAAATTATTCCAAAGTCTTCATTTCTTGATAAAATAAATTTCTTCTTTATTTTTCTTTAAAATGTTTTCTTTATTTTCAAGAAGCCAAAGATCATAGCCAACGCGTTTCGTCTCACATCGAGACTTCTTCAGGGCTATTCAGATTAAAATACAAAAGATATACATTACAAATCCAAATTTTGACATCTTTCACATACAAAGACAAATGCAACACATTCAGGATCACAAATAATCCATATTTCTAATATGAGGGTCATGATTTAATAATTACACCTTGAGTCATAAATTATTTTTAGATTCCATCTAACAATTTATCAAAGACAAAGATAGAAAAAAGTATATGTGCAAATGGTTAAAGGCATACCTTGGCAGTAAAATATAGCGTGATCTCGTCAAATTCTAATTGTTTCAAGTACTCTAGACTTCTTCAAAAATCCAGAACCTCTATGCGGTACACAGTATCTATAATGATTGATATATATAATCAAATTAAAAACTCCTGTCAAATATTTATGTACATATTATAAGCATGAAAAACCATCACACATTTCTAATATCTCTTTTGGTATATTGTCATGTTAAGAAAACGTTATATATTGTCTTTGTATCAAAAAACATTGATCTCAAATGGTCTATAGCAGAGCAAAAATCAAGGAGAAAATCAACATTCACCAGTTGTCTCTATTAGGAAAAGCAGAAAACCCAAGAGACCTTAATCAAAGAAAGAATCAAAAATCATTTTTATACTAAAAATCTAATTCCATAGTAAAATAATTTGCCCACTCAATATATTAGCAGAGTGGTACATACATATCATGACAAACATCCGTGACGCGTCACTTGTTAGTTAACGTGCTAGACGCTATTATATGTCTAGATATCGGTCAGCATTAGAGTATAACAAAGTAGTTTAATAAGAATAGTACCGTTGCTCAAGTATGAATCTTAATCACAATGAAAATAGACTAGTTCAACACCGCACTATATCGATTCAGCGGCGGACATCTTTGAGTGACATGAAAATATGGCACTTCAATGTGAAACAATTTCATATACAAATATGGTTTAGTCCATGAATTAAATACACAAATCATGGCATATTTTTTATATATTTAAAAAAAAAAAAAAAAAAAAAAAAAAAGGGGAATGGTATCCACATAACATGTCAAATATCTTTGACGCGTCACTACTTAACTTCCATACTAGACGCTATTACATGTCTATGTATCATTCAGCAATGAGGTATCTAAGTATGAATAACATCGTTTCTCAAACATGAGACTTGTTCACAACGGAAATAGACTGATGCAGTACCGCACTATATTGAATCCGCGGCAGACATCTTTGAGTTGCGCCAATATAGGACACAGCAATGTAAAACATAACATTTATTCACTACGGAAATGTACTGGTACAACGCCGCACTATGTCTAATCTGAGGCGGACATCTTTAAATTGCGCCAACCTATGACATAACAATGTAAACCATACGAGTATCAGTGACCTCATGGTATACGGACATTTAATATCGTCTGCACTTCGATACAATTTTTTTAAAAAAGAACTGTCAATAAACCAGAATTTACAAAGTTGCTTCTATATACTAAAATTAGAAAGGGGAACAGAACATAAACTGCATGGACATTATAGTCCATTGCGAGACACGATGGCAACCGCACATAGATTAAACTCACCCAGAATGGCATGGTAGCCCAAGATGTACGTCCTTCGTGTTGTCGATGCGAAGACGAGCATTTACAGCCACGTCTTTTTAAGCTCCCCGCCCGGAAATGTCAATTACCAGTAATTCGAAAACGGACAACACGAGGAATTGAAGTCAAAGAACACCGCAAACTGATCACAGTATCGCGGCCATCTTTGACACGATAACGCGCTCACATATGCGTATATCATGATTTATATATTCGCAAAGTTATGTCTTTAGCACCAATGTATAGAGATTAATAATTTTAAATTACTAGTCTCAATCTGCATGATTCTTTATATATGTTGCTTGAATATTGTGGGTAAGACAGCATATTCTCCTTGTAGTATTAATAGTTCTTTATTACTAACCAAGCATAATGAGACTTTCTAGAGATGCCTGATATGGATAAATCAATATGCTTTAAGTTTGAAGGCAGCATTGTTCATACGATATTTTCAATACAAGAGTAGGCGCATTTAAAAACGCGCCATGTATATCTTAATTTATTTTGGTCAAAACGGCGGCCATCTTTGAGTGTATATGTGGAAAATGATTTTTAGTATAAAGATGATTTTTGATTCTTTCTTTGATTAAGGTCTCTTGGGTTTTCTGCTTTTCCTAATAGAGACAACTGGTGAATGTTGATTTTCTCCTTGATTTTTGCTCTGCTATAGACCATTTGAGATCAATGTTTTTTGATACAAAGACAATATATAACGTTTTATTAACATGACAATATACCAAAAGAGATATTAGAAATGTGTGATGGTTTTTCATGCTTATAATATGTACATAAATATTTGACAGGAGTTTTTAATTTGATTATATATATCAATCATTATAGATACTGTGTACCGCATAGAGGTTCTGGATTTTTGAAGAAGTCTAGAGTACTTGAAACAATTAGAATTTGACGAGATCACGCTATATTTTACTGCCAAGGTATGCCTTTAACCATTTGCACATATACTTTTTTCTATCTTTGTCTTTGATAAATTGTTAGATGGAATCTAAAAATAATTTATGACTCAAGGTGTAATTATTAAATCATGACCCTCATATTAGAAATATGGATTATTTGTGATCCTGAATGTGTTGCATTTGTCTTTGTATGTGAAAGATGTCAAAATTTGGATTTGTAATGTATATCTTTTGTATTTTAATCTGAATAGCCCTGAAGAAGTCTCGATGTGAGACGAAACGCGTTGGCTATGATCTTTGGCTTCTTGAAAATAAAGAAAACATTTTAAAGAAAAATAAAGAAGAAATTTATTTTATCAAGAAATGAAGACTTTGGAATAATTTATTCTTTGGTGTGAATCCTGAATTTGAAGTGATGTAATATCTGACGTCATCAGCAGAGGATTGTGGTCGCGTGAGTTGCCTGCACTAACTATAACGGGGGAATTTCAATGGTTTTTTACGAGTGAAATGTCCAGCTAACTATAACATGTGTGAAACCTATGGTTTTTTAAATGAATTTGCAAGGTTTTTTAAATGCTAATTCCTAACTATAACGTGTCTGAAACCTATGTTTTTTTCAGTGAATTTCAAAGGTTTTTTAAATGCTAATTTATATATATATTTTTTTAATGGAATTTTTAGCTTGCACGCACCGCGCGCGCACGTTTCGCGAACTTCGCGGAATTTTTTCCGTTTCTACCGTGCGCGTATGGTGCGCGCACTCCGCGATTTTTTGAAAAAAAAATAAAATCTTTTTTTGGCCCTTGGGGGTCCTTCTGGGACCCCCTGACAAAGGCTAGGGGGTCAGGAACTGTCCACCCTGCCCCCATTTCAAGTTCTCCACCTTTGTTTTTCACCCCCTCAGCCTGCGAGAGACAAAATGGCGGCCGACACTTCCTGGTTTCGACCGATTCGAATGTTTACCGACATCTAACAACCAATCAGAATTGCGCTCGCGCACGGCAGGGTGCGCACACAGTGCGCGCACGCTGCGCGCGTATCGATATTGATATGCTTTTAAATGCTATTTTCTCAGGAAATACTGAACAGATTTACACCAGACCTGCAAAAGGCACTTCCTTGACCTTATGGCTACCTCTCTGCCAAATTTCAAGTAATTCTGTTCAGCCGTTCGGGCTGTAGCTGTGACTAAAGGTCCTATGGAAAAATGCATGGGGAAAACGCGTTTTGGGACCCCCCCTTTTTCTCGGCCCCCGCTTGACGAATCACCCCGAGACTTTCAGGGTAGGAGCTGAATGGAGCGCCCCATTAGTTTTGAAAATTTCGCGAGGATTTGTCAACCGGCGCCAAAGTTATTCAAAATAGAATTTTCAGATTTCCTATGGAAACACGGTCCTAACTATAACTATCTACTGGCGACCGCCAGTAGATAATATATATATATATATATATATATATATATATATATATTCGCTTAAAAAACCATAGGTTTCAGGCACGTTATAGATAGAAATTAGCATTTAAAACACCTTAGAAATTCACTGAAAAAACCATAGGTTTTAGGGAAAGTTATAGTTGGTTGGACATTTCACTCGTACAAGACCATAGAAATTCCCCTGTTATAGTTAGTTCAGCTAACTATAACTCGCGCCCCGCAATGCACTGTTGATGATGTCACATATTACATCACTCATGACATGGTCAGTGACATCACTGATGACATCACTGATGACATCTCATATGACATCACTGATGACATCATCCAGTGACTGTGTGTTTCTGTAAAGTTTAAATATGTTTAATATATATAGGGAAAGGCGTATTGAAGAATGAGTGGGTGTTTAAGTGTCTGAATGTATGATTTAGTAGGTGCGTGACTGACTCTATAAATGAGTGATTAAATGTATCTTACTGAATGCATGGGTTAGTGACTAAACTGTGTGAATGTCTGTATCCGTCTGTCTGTTGGTGTGTAAGCGGCTGCATGGGTTTGTGAATAGCTACATGAGTGTCTATATGGGTTATTGATTGGGTGTCTGAGTATCTGTATGGGTGCTTGAGTGTTTGTGTGGGTGGGGTGTGTGTGACTCTGTGCATAGATGTGTGAGTGGGTGATTCACTGGGTGCATGGTTTCAAGAGTGCATCTGTGATGGACTGTATGGGTGAGTGAGTGTGTGTATAGGTGTGTTGGTGACTGAATGTATATCTCAGCGGTACATGTGTGAGTAACTACATATGTGAAAGGCAGTATATATGTGTGTTGGAGTATATAAATGGCTATAAGTGAGTGTGTGATTGTGAGAGTGGCTGTATGGATGAGTGTGTGCTTGTATCAGTGATTGTATAAGAGCGTAAGAATGTGCTAGTATTTGTATGAGTAATTGAGCTGGTGTGTGTATATCTGTATAGGTGAGTAAATGGCAGTGTGATTAATTATTTGAATGACTGACTAGGTGTGTGAGTACCTCTATGGATAAGTGGCGGTGTGTGAGTGTCTATATAGGTGTTTGAGTGCATATGATAGTCCTGTACTGAGTAACCAAAGTGACTGTATGGGTGAGTGAGTGGATGTGTGTGTAAACCTAAGAATCAGTGAGTGGGTATGTAGTTATTGGTGTTGGCGTGTCTATGGTTTTGAGAATGGCAGTCTTTAACCCCTTCAGTGCCCGCCCCTTTCCCCGCCCTGTGCCGGCCGTTGTATTAGCGGGCGGGGTTTATGACGAGCTGGTCTCGTCCTGGGCACAGCGCGACCACGGCCCATGACGAGACCAGCTCGTCACGGGCATTGAAGAGGTTAATTTAGAGTGGGTGTATCAAAGGTTATATTAGGGTGTGAGAAGATGCATCAAATTATCACATGGATGATGTCATGAGTGATGTCATGAGTGATGTCATTTGAGATGTCATCAGTGATGTCATCAGTGATGTCACTGACCATGTAATGAGTGATGTAATATGTGACGTCATCAGCAGTGCATTGCGGGGGCGCGAGTTATAGTTAGCTGAACTAACTATAACCGGGGAATTTCTATGGTTTTGTACGAGTGAAATGTCCAACTAACTATAACTTTCCCTAAAACCTATGTTTTTTTAAGTGTATTTCAAAGGTTTTTTAAATGCTAGTTTCTAACTATGCCTACAGAGGTAGGACATGTGAAGAAAGAAGAATAAACGCACAGAAAGAAGCAAAAGAAATGCAGAAAGAAGCAACAGAAGTCCACAAAGATGAAGAAAATTGTAGGAAGAAGCAAGACGTGCAGAAAGAACCAACAGAGGAGCAGAAAGAGGCCTTGTTGCAAAATCATCCTGTGCCCACAACTTTTTCAGACGGGTACTGGTGGTAACTGACTCTGACTAACCAGGCCTAGAGCCAGTGCTATACTAAAAGACACATAGAATGCAGTGAAAACATCTACATACAGTAGGGAACACTATGCGTTGGGGTACCCCTGTGATTAGCATGACCTCCTCTGTAAGGCCCTAGTACATAATAGGGCAGGGGGATTAAAACTACCTTTAAATCAGAGGTACAGAAATATGCTACTTTAACTAGTAGACGTGTTTGCAGAGTGGTGGAGAAAGGGTGCTGGGTGTCCAACCAACGCTCAGGAATTCCGCTGCGTGGGGCTTACAGGAGGTACCAGGAGGGATTATTGGCCCCCAAACTCCCTCAGGACTAAATTGGACTTCATCCCCCATCCCGTAGTCTGCCACGAGGCAGTTTGCAGAGTGGTAGAGAAAGGGGGCCATGGCCTCTGAAGACGTCTTAGCAATCCCACTGTGTGGGACTTACTGGATGAATCAAGAGGGGTGGTTGGCCCCCAAGGACATCCTTGGGGGACAACTTCCCAAACTATTACCTTCAGTCAGTCCCACACAGCAGCACTGGTAAATACTCGTAGCAGGCCATGCCCACTTTGCCCACCACTCTATAAACGCGCTCCCTGGCACGCTCTTGGATGGGGATTGAAGTCCCCTTCACTGCTGGGGGTCCTTTAAGGGCCAACCAGCCTACCTTTTACCTCCAGTCAGTGGGATTCGTGAGAGGTAGACAAAGGCCATGCCCCCTTTCTCCACCACTCTGCAAACGCGCCCGGGGCACGTTTTAAATTGGGGGATTAGGTTACCTTGAATCCTGAGGGTCCCTAGGGTCCAACTAGCCTACCAGGTACCTCCAGTAAGCGCCCTAAGGCCTGCATTGCAGAGAGGTGTAAAAAGGGGCGTGGCCTGGACGCAGCCCTGTGGCGCTTACTGGAGGTACCTGGTGGGCTAGTTGACCCCCAGGGACCCCCAGTATTGAAGGGGAATTAATCCCCCAACTTAAAACGCGCCACAGGGCGCGTTTGCAGAGTGTTGCTGGGAGGGGGCGGGGCCTCCGGCACGATTGCGTCTGTTTTTTTTTTTAAGAAGGGGGCTGTGTGGCCCCCCAAGTTTCTTACCTATTTTATGGGTCCTGGGGACCCCATCCCCAGGGCCTGACCCCTATTTTTTTTATATGGAAGGGGGCCGCGTGGCCCCCTCCCGAGGCCATTTTCGGCCCCGGGGACCCCATCCCCTGGGGCCTGCCTTTGTTTTTTGGGGGGTTTTTCCAAATATTTTTATTATGGGGTAGGGGGTCCGCGTGGCCCCCCTCCCGGGCCACTTCTGGCCCCAGGGACCCCATCCCCCGGGGCCTGGCCACTTCGTTGGGGACCGTGGGTGGATCCCCAATGCCCCCACAGTCCCTGCCGGCTCCCCGCCTCCTGCGGGTGACGGCACTGCTTTTCCACACGGGGAGCTGCTGACATGCAGTTCCCCATGTGGAAAAGCAATCTGGTTTGCATTTTGGAAGAGAGAGCAGGTTTCCTGCTCTCTCTTCCAAAATCTAAACCACAGTTTGCTATGGCAGGGCGGGAGCCTCGAGGCTCCCGTCGTGCCATAGCAAACTGCAGTGTCCCGGGGTGGGCACCCCGGGACACTGCAGGAGCGGACCCTGGGGGGTGGCGGTCCCCAGGGCAATGAAGGGCCCCAGGAGGGGGGCTGTGTGGCCCCCCTCTCAACCAATGCACAGCCCCCGGGAGGTGGTGGTCACCGGGGCTTGGGGGTCTGTAACGGACCCCCATATGTGCATTAAAGTGCCCCGGGGAGGTGGCGGTCCCCGGGGCACATGGAGGGGCTCTAGCCCCCCATGCAGGGATATTTATTTTAAAAAAAGAAGCCCCGGGGAGTAGCCTACCCTGGGGCTGCGGGCAGGCAATGTGCCCCCCGCAAATAATTATTGAAAGCCCCGGGGGGGGTGGCGGTCTCCGGGGCTTTGGGGGGCCTTGGAGGCCCCCCAATAACAAGCTCCAGGGGGTGGCAACCATATAGTAGCTTGGCATTGTTACATAGATGACCTTTTCCTTATTTGGAAAGGTTCAGAGCCAGCAGCTAATGTGTTCATTGAAGAAATCAATTACAACAATCTCACAATTTAGCAAGGTAGCTGTAAACTTCTTGGATGTAGAAGTGTACAACCAAGATAATCACCTGGAGACCCGGTTACATTGCAAATCCACAGCGGGTAACATGGTGTTACATGCTACTAGTCATCACCCTGATCACCTGATACGCAGCATCCGGTATGGTGAGATGCTGCGTATCAGATGTATTTGTAGTGTTGATGTTGACTGCACAAATGCACAGGTTGAGAGCAAGAATAGATTCCTGATGAGAGGTTACTCTGCTGGTATGATCGATGGAGCGATTAAAAAAGCAAACAGTATTCCTCGATCTACAGCATTAGGCGGCAGCCCCAGTACAGTTGAGTTGCCCATTGTACCCATTGCCACTAGTGAACCACCCACCACAACTTATAGACGTCAACATAATAAGTTACGCATGATTCTCAATAAAAACTGGGTGGTGGTTCGTAATGACCCTGTGATTGGTGACACCTTATTGAAAGCTCACAAGATAACCTTTCGTAGAGCTCGCTCAATGAGTGACATGCTTGTGAAGAGTAGCCCTGAGATAATGACTACCAGCTCCTGGTTACAATCCACCAAAGGCTTTCTAAAATGTGCAGTCTGTAAACCCTACAAGCATGGAAGAAATAAAACATCATATAAAACTCCCTTCCATGATGCTCCCGTAACCATTTCTAAGAAATTAACGTGCAAAACTGACTTTGCTGTTTATGTGCTGGAGTGTACGTGTGGCCTGCAATATGTTGGTAGCACCAAGTTGCAGGTTCACAAGCGTATACTCCAGCACATGAGGGCGATCAGCAATAACGATGCAGCTTATCCAGTAGCTAGGCATTTTAAAGAGATCCATGGTAGTTGCCTGGATCACTCAAGTTACTTTGTGGTGGACATGGTCCCACCTCTTCGACGGGGTGGAGACCGTGAGGCCTTGTTAAGGAAGCTAGAAACAAGGTACATCCTCGGGTTGGACACTAAGACACCAAACGGGCTCAACTCGAGTGAGGATTTTTTCACCTGCCTCTAAAATTCCTATTCTCTTGATAACGTAGCTGCAGCAAATGTGATATGTATGTTCAACACATATGTTTGAAATCTGCATTGTAAAGAGTTTTTTAGTCTTATTATAGACACAACACGTCTTTAACACTTTTTTAACACTTGTTTCTTCTACCACTGTTTTACTACTTTTATTTAACGTTAACACATCGTGGCTATGTGGGGCAGATAAGACGTAGTGCCGAATTTTGGCTTTGTATTTATTTATTTACTGGCACATGCATCAACCATAAATCCAGTCGGTAAAATACCGAATCGCTAAAATCAGCCGTTTGCGAGTGGCAAAAACCGAATCCCAATGCATCAACACAAATCGGGATAAAATAAAGAATCGCTAAATAATAACCCGCAAAAATAAAGAATCGCTAAATAATAACCCGCAAAAATAAAGAATCGCTAAAAACCAACCCGGAAAAATAAAGAATCGCTAAAACCGAAATCGCAATCACCAAAATCACTAATAGCTCCCGGCAAGTGCCAATCGCTAATTACGAATCGCTACTCAATGCATCAATAATCGCAAATACCGAAAATCCCCAAAATCGCTATTTTGCATGAGCAGATTAAGGGGAATCAGAACCTGGAGGTAAAGTTACATTTACAAAAAAAAATTCACCAAAAAAAAGAGACGTGCCACAGATGGTACCAATCAGTAAGCCATTCAAATTGGCCCAGGAGACCCTGTTGGCTTGCACAAAATGGCAGCCCTCTACGTGCTTGCAAGGAGGATGCGAATCAATGCAGCAGGACAGCGCAGGAGAAGGGTCCAGGAGAGAGTCTTCAGAGTGCGCATCACATTGCTAGGACAGAATGAGGATGAGGTGTACGACAAGTATCGTCTGAATCGTTCCATGATCATGCGCCTAATTGCAGACCTCGAACCACTACTGCAGCACCAGACACATCGGACCAATGCAATTCCTGCGCATGTCTAGGTCCTATGCAGCCTGCACCTACTGGCCTCTGGAAGTTTCCAGGGGGTCATCGCCGTAGCGGGAGGCGTATCGCAAAGCGCACTCTCACGCTTCTTCCACAAATTCATTGATGCCATGCTGACAATGATACACACCCACATCAGCTTCCCCACAACCCCACTGCAGTTGGACCGCACCAAACAGGCATTCTACCAGGTGGCCCAATTCCCCCATGTCATAGGATGCATCGACTGCACGCATGTCCCCATCTGTCCACCCTCAGCCAATGAGTACATTTTCCGTAACCGGAAGTCCTACCACTCTATCAACGTGCAGGTCGTGTGCGATGCCAAGCACATCATCACGGACCTAGAGGCACAATTTCCGGGGAGCACACACGACTCCTACATATTCAGACACAGTGGCATCCACAGGCGCCTACTCAACGGCGAATTTGGAGAGGGACTCCTGCTTGGTAAGTACACATTCCTCTTCCAAACATGAGCACCACACATGTATATTCATCACCGTTGCTAAGCCTTTGCTTCCATCTTGTAGGTGACTGTGCATACGCCCTGCGGGATATACTCACCCCCTACATCAATCCAGCAACACCACAGGAGCAACTATACAACGCGGGGCACATAAGCACCAGAAATGTAATTGAGAGGACCTTTGGGATTCTGAAGAGTCGCTTTAGAATCTTACATAAGACTGGTGGTGCCTTGCAATACAAACCAGACACCTGCTGCAGGATTGTAGCTGTATGTGCCATGCTGCACAACATCGCAACCAGAAGGGGGATACCCATAGAGGTGGACAGGAATGACGACTACCGGGATGACCAACCACCCGCACAACACCGACAGGCACGCGTCCCTAACACAGCTGAGGGCCATTGGAGGCGGACATACATCATGCAACATCATTTCTGATCCAGGTAAGAATGAACCATTACGATTTCAGTTGTGGTGCTACTGTTTAATGCACAGGAGCAATGATGTATGTGCGGGCACACATGAACGAAAATAAGAGCTCCCCAAAACAAGAGTAACTAAACATGCCCTTTGAAGTCACGGGTGTGCAAGTGTCAAATAGGAGAGGACCCTGGTTACCCCACCATGGTCATGGATGGCTTACAGTATGTCTAGTGGCGCTTGCCACGAACGCCCAGCCTCCTTTCACTTGTCTTCTCCACCTCACCACGGCCTGCCCCTGTGGCTGTGGAGCAGCGCGAACTGCGCCTCCTGGTGCTGGCCTCCGCCACGGATACACTGCTGAAACTTGAGGCAGCCTCACTGCCGTCCTCATCTCCCAAAGCGCTGCCACTGAAAGTTCCGCTCTGCAAGTGTTCCACTGCAGTGGTTACCTGGCCTAGGGCCTTGGCAACGTCACCACAATAATGGCCCAGGTCCACCTGCAGTGACACCGAGCGGCGTGACAAAACAGCAGTGCTGTTGCACAGCCTAGTGATGGCCTTGGTTGAAGCAGCGGAATGGAGCAAGTTCTGCCTGTGCCTCCGTCTCTCACTGTGATGCCCTGCTCTCATGGCACGGGTGAGTTCCTGGATGTCCTCGCTCAGTTTCCCGTTACCCTCTGCCACCACAGTGGTCATGTCCCGCACTGCCGCAGTCAGGGTACACATTTCCTTTGCTAGGCGCGCCATGTGAACGCTGATGGTACCCATGTGTCTCCCCTGCAGGCGCTGGACACGCAGGATCTGTGCCTCGATGCCACCATATGGGGAGCTTGCATGGTCGACTACATCCGATGTACAGCGCAAGGACCTGCACCGCTGTGGGACTCGGACACGTGCTGGTGGTGCTGCAGGCGGTGGGACGAGTGTTGTACTTCGGGGCGATGGTGTTGCAGGACTCGGACAGGCATCCATCACCTGCATGGGGGGACTTGTGCCCTGCGTCTCTGCTGTGTTGTTGCAGTAGGCGCTGCAGCAGGTGGTGGTGGGGGTGGTGGTGGTATGGTTGCTGGTGGAGGTGGTGATTGACCCTCCGCCGGAGTGTCGCCCTCAGAATCTGCTGGTGTCTCTGAGATGATTAGCCGGCCGCTGTCATCTGAATCGCCAGGAGATGCATCTGTGTGTGAAACAGTACATGGTTAGTGGGATTGTTGCTACTACAGTTTGTAATATTTCATACATGTCCTTCTATAAATAACTGTATTTGAGTCTATGTCTCACTTCTACTGCTGTTGGGAAAAATGTGTGCTTTTCTTACTGTACATGCACACCGGTCTGACATGAATACAACTCCCATGATGCACTACTGTTCTGAGTGAAGATGTGTGGTCCACTTCTGCCTGCACACTGTGATCGAGCTGGGGGGATGGGAATGGCTTTACGCAATGCAGAGTATGGGCACAGCCATGCATCTTACCTTGGGCAGTTGTGGCTGCGCCGGAGGTGACCATCTGTGTGACTCCCACGACCACCTCTGGCTCGATGGTCCCTTTCTTTAGCTCCTCCAGGGCAGTGTTTGCAGGCACTGTTGATGGTCACCCTCCTGTGCCAGCTGCCTCCCGGACCCTTTCAGTGATCCTCTCCTTAGCCCGCTTCCTAAGGTCGTACCACCTCTTTTTTAAATCGTCTATGCTGCGGGGCGTCACTCCCACCGCATTTACCCTCTCTCTGATGCGCAGCCATATGCGTCGCTTTTCATTTTCTGGCACCTTGAGGGACAGCTTCCCAAACAGCCGATCATGTTTGCTGCTCACCCCCTCGATCAGGTGCTCAAGTTCCCGGTCGGAGAACTTGCGCTTTCGCAGATAATTTAGTAGTGGGAGATATGAACTTATTAATGCAAATGAAAGCTATGGAGACAGAAATTGATGATGAGGCCATTTGCAGTGCTACAGAGATTGCGCAGGAAGAAAACATTGATATATATCAAGATGCACCAACGGGCTTTAGAAGAAGTTCAAAATTTACTCCAATAACTACGAGAGATGTGACTGATGTGTATAATGATCTGGTTCTGAATGAATTAAAGAAATTAAGCAAATATTCATATCAGAACTTTAATAAACTAAGTAACAACAAGCAGAAAACTTATCATGCATTAATCAAAAAATTGTCTTCATGTGATAACTGTATAGTGCGTAACACGGATAAAGGAGGCAATATTGTCCTATGGGAAAAAAAGCAATATTTAACAGAGGCATATAAGCAGTTGAACAACAAAAACTGTTATGCAAGATTTGAGGAGCAAGTGATGTTGTCAAGCAATAACCAATTTAATGATGAGTTAAAAAATTGGTATGACCAAACCCTTTTGAATCATGATGAGTTTATGTTTTTAAAAATTGATCACCCTGTCACTCCGATATTCTATCTAATCCCCAAAGTGCATAAAGATCTGACTAATCCCCCTGGTCGCCCAATAATTTCAGCTATGGGCAGCGCATTAGAGAATACATCCAAGTATGTAGATTCATTTCTGAATCCCCTGGTCAAAACACTTCCTTCGTACATACAGGATACAGGAGATTTCCTGAGAAGGATCTACGATCTTCCTTGGGAAGATGATTACTTACTACTCACTATCGATGTGTCAACACTTTATACCAGCATCAGGCACACAGATGGCCTGAGAGCAGTGGGGCACTTTCTAGATACCAGATCAATTAAACTCTGGGCTCATACCCAGATGATAATTAGGATGGTTAAAAAATGTCTGAACAGTAATTTCTTTCTTTTTGAAGGGCAACTCTTTCACCAGACCTGTGGTACTGCGATGGGCACATGCTTCGCCCCCAGCTATGCAAATTTGCATATGGGCTGGTGGAAGGAGCAGGTGATCAGAGTACAGTACCACAGGGAATGGGACAACCATATAATGCATTGGAGTCGGTTCATTGACGACCTATTTCTGATGTGGAAGGGCATTGAAAAAGAAGTCAAATTGTTTATAGCCCAAATTCAAAGAAATGATCTAAATCTCAACTTTACAAGTGAAATTAGTAATGTAAGTGTAAATTTCCTGGATTTAACAGTTTATATCGAAAATAGGAAAGTTGAGACTAAACTGTTCAGGAAACCTACCTCCGGTAATACCCTGTTGCACGCTCATAGCTTCCATCCTGTTAATTTAAAAAGGAGTATTCCTTATGGGGAGAGCTTAAGAGTTAGGCGCAACTGCAGTGCACCAGAAGAATGCAGGAAGGAATTAGACACTTTGACTAAGAGATTTAAAAGTAGAGGTTATCCAGATGTTTGGATAGATAATGGTGTGAACAAATCATTGAAGAAGAGGAGAGAGGAAATCCTGTTTGATGCTAATAAGAAGACTAGCACAAAGAATGATAATCAATGTAGGTTCATCACTACTTTTAGCAGGCAGCATGATGATGTGAGAAGAATTTTGAACAAACATTGGCACATAATAAGAAATGATCCTCTGCTGGGCAAACTAGTTGCTAAGAGACCGCAGATCACTTTCCGTAAGGCAAAATCCTTCAAACAGGCACTAGTAAGTAGCACAATGAGAAAGCAGCCAGTCAAAACAACTTGGTTAAAGAACAAGCAAGGTTTCATCAAGTGCACTAAATTCAAGGCTTGTACATATGGAATTAACATGTCACAATATAAAGTAGGCCTTACAAATGTGATGAGGAAGATCAAAGGCCGATATACCTGCAAAACAGATCATGTAATCTACGTACTGCAGTGCCCTTGTGGCCTGCGTTACGTGGGCAGCACAATTCTTGAAGTTCACAAGTGGGTCTTGCAGCACTTGAGGGCGATCAAGAATGGGGACAGGTCATACCCAGTAGCCCGGCACTTTGAGCAAGTCCACAATCAAGATACCAAAGGGCTAACTTACTATGTGATCGACTCTGTAAAAGCAGATGTGAGAAGAGGCAATAGAGTAAAGAAATTGCGGAGACTTGAGTCTCGCTATATCATAGAGTTGAATTCTAAACAACCAGAAGGCTTGAACATGGAGGAAGATTTACACACTCATTTATAATTTGTAACAGTCAAACGTTGCCTTTGAGAAGTGTTATTTTAATCAAGGATAGAGAGAGAGAAACTTGACAGACTCAAAGTAATCACCAGATATGAACAGTACAGAATGGTTGTCAATAGTTATTTGATTTAAGCCCACTTGGGCATGAATTTTAGGCAATGAATTATTTGTATTTAAGTCAATTTGTTGAGCCGAGGTTTTTTCAAATTATGTGGCAGCTGTAAGCTCACTTGAGCTAAATGATGATATAACATACTGTACTAACGAAGCTCACTTGAGCTTTATTTGGGAATGTACTGAGCAGTGATTTGTGGAACATAGATTATACAAATTTAAGTAACGAACACAGGCTCTCGTTAGTCTAAATGACAACGTTTGTCGTTCTGCACGCTGTATAAATAAAGCTCACTAGAGTTTGAATTTTTAACACATGCAGTAGCGATAACATTGTGAATACGATAATTAAATTGCCTATGTGATAATATGTGGGATTAAGCAAAAAATTGCTCATTATCAAAATTGTACAACCAAAGACTTATGTCTTAGAAAACATTTTGTGGTTATGTTGTTAAAAACTACGAGTCTGTTTTTTATGTCATTCATAGTTGTAGTAACATTTGGCACGTGTTGCACTTTAAAAAATGGCTGCGTTTTTACATTACTTGTACCAGTGAGCAAGACTGCTTGGCAGTCGAAACGCATTTGGTGGCGGCAGTAAAATAAATGTTTAAACCGCACATGGCGTCGTCATCGTTTTTGGAATATTAATACGACCCACCCCGAGGAGTCTAAATCGACGACGCAACTCTCGCTTTGGTGTGGCAAAGAATACTCGAGGAATACGAGAGGAATATATATATATATATATATATATATATATATATATATATATATATATATATATATATATATATATTATCTACTGGCGGTCGCCAGTAGATAGTTATAGTTAGGACCTATTTCCATAGGAAATCCGCAACATTCTATTCCCAATAAGTCTGTCGCCGGTTGATGAATCCTCGCGAAATTTTCCAAACTTTTGGCCAGCTCCGCTCCGCTCCTACCCTGAAAAGTTTCGTGGTGATTCGTCAAGCGGGGGCCGAGAAAAAAGGGGGGTCCCAAAACGCGTTTTCCCCATGCAATTTCCCATAGGATCTGTTGTCACAGCTACAGCCCGAACCGCTGAACGGAATGACACCAAATTTGGCAAAGAGGTAGTCCTCAGTTTTCAGATTCGTGCCTTTTGCATATATGGTGTGAATCTGTTCAGTATATATATATATATATATATATTATCTACTGGCGGTCGCCAGTAGATAGTTATAGTTAGGACCATGTTTCCATAGGAAATCCGCAACATTCTATTTGGAATAACTTTGGCGCCGGTTGACGAATCCTCACGAAATTTTCAAAATAGGTGCTCCGCTCCTACCCTGAAAGTCTCGGGGGGATTCGTCAAGCGGGGGCTGAGAAAAAAGGGGGGGTCTCAAAACACGTTTTCCCCATGCAATTTTCCAAAGGGAACTTTAGTCCAAGGTACAGCCCGAACGGCTGAACAGAATTACTTGAAATTTGACAGAGAGGTAGTCCTCAGCTCAGGGAAGTACCTTTTGCACGTCTGGTGTCAATCTGTTCAGTAGTTCCTGAGAAAATCAAAAGTAAAATCATATATATATGTGGGCGGAGCCTAACCACACATCTCATCCTGAGATCTGATTGGCTGTCAGCACTTCATCCAAGAAGTGTTGGCAGCCATCTTGGGACCAATATACATGATAGCACCTCATTAAAAAGCATTGCAGTTAATAGAAGGTTTTAAGACTTTAGTTACATTATAAATCATTTGTTGATGGTACCATACTCATTTTAGGAATTGTGGTATGTTCTAAGGTGATTTCACCATGTGAAAAAGCCTTCTGCTGGGATATCATGATTGAGAGAAAAATATTTTCTCATGCTTTTCCCACAGAGGTTTGGAAGGTGATCTATAAGCTAAACTGAGAGCATATTTTCTGTAAATTCACATTATCTTTCTCAGTCATGTGAGAATGAAGTCTGACATTCTCAGTAAAACATGTACATCCAACAAGGGCAGAGACTGTCAGTTGATTACTTTGTGTTCTACGGCAGCTTCCCAGAGTGTTCCAAAGAACAACTAGATCGCTAACAGTCCTACTTATGATAAACGTATGGCACACCTGAAGCCATCTTGCTTGGATTAAAGTGGTAACTCTTAAAACATTTAATTTAAAAAGGAACAAAATGAGGGGGTTCATTTTTCCATAACAAGTATGATTAGTGCTGCAGAAAGAAAAACTAGGGCACATTTTGACTTCTGAAATCCTCTTTTATTTCATTAAAAAATTCTGACATGCAGACTGAAACATGCACTTTCAATACCAGCAGCAGTTTTCCCTGGTGAGCAGTAGCTTTACTACATTGATCTAATGAGCAAAAAGAGTGCTAACATTCTGAATTTATGGCAAATGTGTGACACATCTGAATGCCTTCTTGATGGAATCAAAGTAAAAAACTGAAAGTATTTCCTACTGAGGAGACTGCAGTAAATGAGGAAATTAGGAAACTTCATAACAAATAAGTCTCCCAAGATGGCCACCAGAGACAAAAGAGCCCAAATGTAGCCCAAATATCACCCAGATGTAGCCCAAGTATAGCCCAATGACGGAATGTCCCAGGGTGTTCTTAAAAACAACTAGAGCGCTTACTGTCTTCATTATGACAAAAGTATGGCACACCTGAAGCCGTCTTGATTGGAATAAACTGGTAACACTTAAAACATTTAATTTAAAAAGGAACACAATGAGGGGGTTCATTTTGCCATAGAAATTATGATTAATGCTGAAGAAAGAAAATGAGGGCACATTTTGAGTGACTTCTCAAATCCTCTTCTATTTCATTAAAAAATTCTGACATGCAGACTGAAACATGCACTTTTAATACCAGGAGCAGACTTCCATGGTGAACAGTAGTTTTACTACAGTGATCTAATGAGCAACTAGAGTGCTAACTTTCAGAATTTATGGCAAATGTGTGACATATCTGAATACCTTCATGATGGAATCAAAGTAAAAAACTGAAAGCATTTCCTACTGAGGAGTCTGCAGTACATGAGGAAATTAGGAAACTTCATAACAAATAAATCTCCCAAGATGGCCACCGGAGACAAAAGAGCCCAAATGTAGCCCAAAATCACCCAGATGTAGCCCAAATATAGCCCAATGACAGAAGTGTGCAAAACACTTATTATTTTGTGTTTTTGCAGTGTTATATAGTGCAGACTTGTCAGGTATTGGAGTGCTTTACATGAGCATTTGTTACATCACACAAGAACAAATTCATTTTGGTTGTAGACATGGGGAGACTAAGTGATTTGACCAGAATCACAGAATGTCGAGCTGAAGCAGAAACTCCAACCTGGTTCCCCAGTTGCAAAGTCTGCAGTTCTGGAAGTAACACCACATCCTCTCCCCTAAGTGCAACATTTAATCAAGTGGTCAACTGGATAAAAAAACATAAAGATAACAAATAATTTAAAAGTGCTTTGTCGCTATTTGAAAACCCAGAAAATATGTCCCTATTTTAGTCTTTTAGAGCACTAACCATAATTTTGATGCCAATAAGACCCTCTCATATATGTAATTTCTAAAGGAAATGCTCTAGGCATTACAGTTTTGATTACATCAAGATGACGTCAGGCGTTCCACACTTTTGTAATAAATATAGAATGTTAGCAATCTAGTTGTTGATTAGGATACTGTTGAGAGGCAGAGGCCAGGGGCACGGACTCTGAAAATTGAAGGCAGGTAGGAGGGTGCAAAGGCAACAATTTAACCACACTGAGCAGGCAGGAAGGGCCGTGGCAGCACAACAGACTATGGAGGGCAGTGGAAAGGGGGGCAGGGGCAACAAACCAACAATACAGGACTTGCAAGAGAGGCTGTGGCAATGTAATAGACCATTGTGGGCAGAAGGAAGAGGCAATGGTAGTACAACCATACATGCCAACAGACCCGATTCAGCCAGGAAACGTCCAATGTTTTTAAGCTCAAATGGGCTTTATTTGATCTGTCTCCTGTCTACAATCTCCTCTTTTTCAATGTAACTCAAAGGGGAAAATCAATACCCCAGTTGTTTTTCAAAATCTCCCTCTTACCAAGTTCAAAAATGTTCGCAAGTATGGTACATTGGATCATGGAAGGAAATGGGGTAGGGACATGGACTTGGATAACAGAGGACAGGAGGGACATGGAGAGGTGCACCAAACTGACCCTGCAGGGCAGGCATCAGGGTTTGCAGCAGCACAATACACCACACAGGGCATGCGGGACGGGAGTGCAGCACAACAATCCATAGAAAGCAAGAGGGAGGGGACAGGACCATGCACATGGACAACAAAGAACAGAGGGGCAAGAGGCAATGGTAGCTAGCTGACCATAATGGACAGACAGGAGAGAAAGCTGCAGCATAACAGACCATAAAGGGCAGGAGGGAAGGATCAGGGGCATTACAATGGAACAGACAAGCCAGGAGGGAGGGAGTAGGGGTCTGCACATGTAAACAGAGGGCTGGGGGCAAGGGGGCAGGGCAGGAGCAGCAAGATAGCCATGGAGGTCAGGCAGGATGGGCACTAGAAGCAAGACACACCATGAAGAGCAACAGTGAGACTGTGATGGCATACACACAGACCATGGAGGGAAGGTGGGAGGGGGTCAGGGGCAGCTAACTGATCACACAGGGAAGGTGGGAGGGGCCATGGCTGCACAGAAGACCATGCATGGCAAGTGGGATGGTTAGTAGCAGCACAATGGCTATGATGGGCAAGAAGGAGGGTCCAGGGGCATGCACAAAGGACGATGGAGGATAGAAGGGAGGGTCAGGACCTGTGCACAGACAAGAACGTTCAGGGGAAGGGGCCTCACAACAGACCGCACGGGGCAGGCAGGAGGAGCAGTTGCAGCACAACAGACCAGGGAGCGCAGAAGGGTGTGGCAGTACAGTGGACCATGTAGGACAGGAGGAAGAGGATAGGGGCATGGCATGTGGACAGGCAGGGTGGAGGTGGCAGGGACAGGTTACAGTCATCTGACAATGCTAGGCAGGTGGGAGGGGAGTGGCAGCTCAACAGAACACTCAGAGTAGATAGGAGTGGCAGGTCCATGGAACATGGTGGGCAAAAAGGATGGAGCAGGGGCATGCACAAAGACATCGGAGGGCAGGGGGAAGGAGAATAGGGGCAGCAAGCTAAGCACAGAGTTTAAGCAGGAGGTCAATGATGGGGCATAGAATTGGGCAATGGAGGGCAGGAGGAGGGGACTGGTACATCATGCTAAATGGAGGTCAGTGGCAGCACATCAGACCATGCATGGCAGGAGGGAGGAGGCCAGTCCATGGATTCAGACAACAGAGGATAGGGAGGAGGTGGATGGGGCAGCAAGCTAACTGTTCAGAGAAGGTGGGCATTAGGAACTGTATTGTTTTTAAAATGTGTGTCTGTGCGAACTACTTAAAATATGAACAAGTATGCAGCATAATCTCACTTTTATTCAGGAAGAAGAGGACGTTTGTGACTGTGACTCCGGGCTCACTTGGAAGAAACACCCCCTGACCCTCCACCCCCATCGCAAAATGGAATGCCCTTGAAAAGGGTAGGTGGACGCAGTGTTTTTTAGAACATAGTCCTGAGAGCATGATTGAAAATGAAAACTAGATATAGTATATGGTATAAACCATGCACCAAAAAGTGTGATATAAGATGAACCGGGGCGTGAAATATAATATGCAATACATAGTGCGCAATGACAGATTCATTGGAGAGCGCGAGATAGCACAGGCACTAGAGCGTGCTATGCGATATGTGCCTTGGAGTGTAATATGCCAAGGGCAGTGTTGTGTAACCTAACTAGTCTCTAAAGTTGTAATATAAAATATGTGCTGGGGAGTGTAACGTTGCATATGCACTGTGACAAAAATATAGATCACAGATTGTAATATGTATGGCATAGCGCTGTGCGTTATAACATAGGCATCGAGGAAGGCACGTTAGATGGGGCAATATAACCCGTGTGAAGGCAAGTGTGGCATGACATATTCACGGGGTGGTGTTACATTGCACATGGGCTAGAGAGTGTCATAGCATACGCACTAGCTGGTGGAATACAACACAGAGGTGTTTGGCACTCGGCGGGCACAGTTGTAATATAAAATATGTGCTGGGGAGTGTAACGTTGCATATGCACTGTGACAAAGATATAGATCACAGATTGTAATATGTATGGCATAGCGCTGTGCGTTATAACATAGGCATCGAGGAAGGCACGTTAGATGGGGCAATATAACCCGTGTGAAGGCAAGTGTGGCATGACATATTCACGGGGTGGTGTTACATTGCACATGGGCTAGAGAGTGTCATAGCATACGCACTAGCTGGTGGAATACAACACAGAGGTGTGTGGCACTCGGCGGGCACTGGTGGGTGTAACACAGCATTGGGCTCAGCCAGGAGCATGCTGTGACTCTCAAGTGAGGTTCGTCTCCTTTCCAGAGAGTAAAATAAAAAGTATTACACATCCGGCGGTGGATGTGTGTTTTATTAACCGTGAGGGGGTTTTCTTGCATAGTTTGGTCGAATTTTTGTCGAATCCCCTTTGAATGGCTTGGTGTGCGTGTGTATTAAATGTGCCCGTCAATAGCTACCCATGTTTGTATAAATAAACGACAAGGGTGTCTACTGGGAGAGTACCCACCGGCGGGGGCGCCGAGATTAGGCACGGTAGGGCATCAGACGCGTCAGAGCTTCACTAGCGGTGTAAATACATTCCACGTGGATTCATTGTATGCATAGTCACATTTTAATGAATATCACGCAAATTGTCATGGTGATAGGTACATACGGTTTGTCCATCATGTCCTAGGTGTTTCTATAAATATATATATTTTTAAAACAATAAAAAACAAAGGCCGGCCCCGGGGGATGGGGTCCCTGGGGCCATAAGTGGCCTGAGGAGGGGGGCAGCGCAGCACCCCTCCTAATGAATAAGAAAAAAAAGGCCATGACCTGGGGTTTGGGGTCCCCGGGGCCGATTAAGGCCTTGGGAGGGGAGCCACGGGGCCCCCTTCCGAATAAATTTTTATCAACAAAAAAAATTAGGGTGCAGGCCCTGGGGGATGGGATCCCCAGGGCCAATAATTTAGAAAAAGAAGGGGGGCCACACAGCCCTCCTTCTTAAAAAAATAAAATAAATCAAACACCGGCATCGTGCCGGAGGCCACGCCCCCTCCTTGCAGCACTCTGAAAACACGCCCCCTGGCCAGTTGTAAGTTGGGGAATTAATTCCCCTTCAATACTGAGGGTCCCTGAGGGCCAACTAGCCCAACAGGTATCTCCAGTATGCACCAGGGAGCTGCGTTGCAGACAGGTGTTCTGAGGACACGCCCCTTTTTACACCTCTATGCAACGCAGCTCTGTGGCGCTTAATGGAGGTACCTAGTGGGCTAGTTTGCCCCTAGGGACCCTTAGGATTCAAGTGGACTTAATCTCTCAACTTAGAACGGCCACAGGGCGCGTTTACACAGTGGTGAAGGGAGGGGACGGGGCCTGAGGTGACGTGTGCAAACAGGCCCTGTGGCGCGTTTTAAGTTGGGGAAATAATTCCCTTTCAATCCTGAGGGACCCTGGGGGCCAACTAACCCACCAGGTGCTTCCAGTAAGCACCACTGCTCTGCGTTGCAGAGAGGTGGTGCAGGCCGTGCCCCTTTTTACACCTCTCTGCAATGGCGCTTACTGGACGTACCTAGTGGGCTATTTTGCCCCTAGGGACCCTCAGGATTCAAGGGGACTTAATCTCCCAACTTAAAACGGCCACAGGGCGTGTTTACACAGTGGGGAACGGAGGGGACGGGGTCTGAGGTGACGTGTGCAAACACGCCCTATGGCACGTTTTAAGTTGGGGAAATAATTCCTCTTCAATCCTGAGGGCCCCTGGGGGCTAACTAGCCCACCAGGTGCTTCCAGTAAGCGCCACTGAGCTGCGTTGCAGAGAGGTGGACCAGGCCGTGCCACTTTTTACACCTCTCTGCAACGCAGCTCTGTGGCGCTTACTGGAGGTACCTAGTGGGCTAGTTGGACCCTAGGGACCCTCAGGATTCAAATGAACTTAATCTCCCAACTAAAAACGGCCACAGGGCGTGTTTACACAGTGGTGAAGAGAGGGGACGGGGCCTGAGTTAACGTGTGCAAACACGCCCTGTGGCGCGTTTTAAGTTGGGGAAATAATTCCCCTTCAATCCTGAGGGACCCTAGGGGCCAACTAGCCCACCAGGTGCTTCCAGTAAGTGCCACTGCGCTGCGTTGCAGCGAGGTGGTCTAGGCCATGCCCTTTTTTACGTCTCTCTGCAACGCAGCTCTGTGGCGCTTACTGGAGGTACCTAGTGGTCTAGTTGGACCCTAGGGACCCTCAGGATTCAAGGGGACTTAATCTCCCAACTTAAAACGGCCACAGGGCATGTTTACACAGTGGGGAAGGAATGGACATACCAATATCAGTTACAACAACCTGTTCAGTAATTATAAGATCCACATACACATCCACTCATTCACCAACAGTCCTATACAGTCACTCATACATGTACTCACTCATCATATGTACTCATACACCTATACATCCTGTTACACAACGCCACTCATCCATAGAGTTACTCACACACAGAGTCACTCATGCTAATAAAGAATCAAACATCCATTTACTTGCATATACAGTTATACACACACCACAACACTTACTTCTACAGAAACTTACACATACTTAGTCTTTTAAACAATCACTTATAGAAACACATACTTATTCATACAGGAACTCTTCCAATCTCTCACTCTCACATATGCTCACTTATATACACCAATAGTCACATATACTAGTTTAAAACATATGTAGTTACTCATAAAGACACTATTGAGACAGTCATTCACTCACTAACACACCCATACACACACTCATCCACCCATACAGTCCTGCACACATGCTGTCTTCAACACATACAAACAGTGAGTCAATCATTCATGCACCTAAGCACTACGTAATACCCCCCATCGAACCATACAGACACTCAGACACTCATACTGATACTCAAAAAACCAACTAATAACCTATATAGACACTCATGTAGCTACTCACCAACCCATGCAGCCACTTATACACAAAGTGAGAGACTGATACAGATATTTACATATTTAAATATTACTCACTAAGCCATGTATTCACTAAGATACACTTAATCAGTCAGTTATACGATCAATTTTTCAAAAACAAATCATCCATTTAGACACTTATATACCCATTTATTCTTCCATCGACCTTGAGATATACATATATAAAACATATGTAATTTTCAGAAAAACACACATTCACTGGATGATGTCATCAGTGATGTCATCAGTGATGTCAATTAAGATGTCATGAGTGATGTCACGAGTGATGACACTGACCATGTCATGAGTGATGTAATATTTGACGTCATCAGCAGTGCATTGCGGGCGCGCGAGGTATAGTTAGCTGAACTAACTATAACGGGGGAATTTCAATGGTTTTGTACGAGTGAAAAGCCCAGCTAACTATAACGCCCCTGAAACCTATGGTTTTTTCAGTGAATTTTTAAGGTTTTTTTAAATGCTAATTCCTAACTATAACGTGCCTGAAACCTATGGTTTTTTCAGTGAATATATATATATATATAGATCTATATATATAGTCACTTAAAAATCCAAAGGTTACAGGGATGTTATAGTTAGGAAATAGAATATGAATAGAATATGAAAAACCTTAGAAATTTACATAAAAACCAAAAGGTTACAGGGTCATTGTCTTTAGGAAACAGAATTAAAAAAACCTTGGAAATTCACTAAAAAAACAAAGGTTACAGGGACGCAATAGTTAGGCTTAGATTTCACTCGTAGAAAACAAGTGAAATTCAGCAGTTATAGTTACCAGAGCTAACTATAACTCCCACCTCCGCAATACAATGCTAATGACCACATATATTACGTCAGTGACATCATTGATGAAATCACTGATGATATCTCAAATGATATCAATGATGACATCACTGATGACATCATCTACTGAACCACTCACACACCCACTCACACCCCCATACAACCTCTTGTATGCCCACTCACATACCCACAAAACCAGTCACATACCCATTCACAGACCCATGCCAGTACTCAGACACCCAGTCACTCCTCCATAGAGCCACTCACACCCACTCACTCACTCATACAACCACCCACACAAACATTCACTCACCCATACAGCTAGTCACACAAACACTCACTCTCCAATACAACCACTCACACACCAATTCATTTAACAAAGCACCCACTCAAACAGCCCTCACTCCCCCATACAGCCACTTATATACCTAGTCACTCACTTATAGAGCCATTCAGACATTCACTCACTCATCCATACAGTCACTACACACACAGTTAACCACCCATTGAGCCACTCACACTGCCATTCACTCACCCATACAGCCACTGACACACCCACTCACTCACCAATAGAGACACTCACACAGTATCTCACTTACCCACACAGCTACTCCCACACCCACTTATACACCCATACAGCCACTCACAAACCCTTACTATACAAGGATACATAGTCACACAGCCACTCACATAATATATGTTAGAAGTAGAATCACTCAGCAGTAGTGGACCTTGTATATTAATTTAACTTTTGTAGTAGGTTAGTATATATGTTTAACACTCATAAACACTTACACTCGCATTAATGTCATGTTTAGCCCCGGGGAGGTGGCTGCGGGGTGGGCAGTGGGGCCCCCCATTAATTCAACATTTGCCTTGGGGAGGTGGCGATCTCCAGTACACGGGGGTTGTCCAGCAGGCAACCCCCACATAAATTATAAACCAATGACCCAGGGAGGTGGCGGTCCAGGGGCTTTATGAGCCCTAGAAGGGGGCCCATGCGCCCTCAACCTACATATTTTGTACATGGCCCTGGGACCTGGCCCACCCGGGGGCTCAAGATTACAGAAGTGCGGGAGACGGCACCTCTGTTTTAAACATAAATTCAGCGGGATCTGCGGATCCAGTGCAACTACTGGCAATTTTGTTTTTAATTAAGGGTGGGCGTAGTTCGCGAAGTAGCACTTCGCGAAGCTACGCAAAGTGAAGTTCGCACTACGCGAGCTACGCGTAGCACTTCGCGAACTGCGAAGTAACATGTTCGCACTGTGCAAGATGTTGTTTTCAATGATTGCACAGTGCGGACAAGCAACCGGCACTGTGCAATCATTGAAAATGGCATCTTGCACAGTGCGAGCTGTAGTTTTCTGCTGCTCGAGTAGATTTTTACTCGAGCTGCAGCTTTCTCAACGCGAACTGGTAGTTTCTCATCGCGAGCGGTCGCGAGCATACGTGACCCCTCGCAATGAGAAACCTGACCTTCTCGCGTTGGGAATCTCGCCGGGAGGTTTATTTTCCATGCTCGCGATCGCGAACAAGGAAAAAGTCTCGCCAGGATGTCATTTTGCTTGCTCGCGGTCGCCAACTTGACGTTGAGGACCGCGAGCAAGCAAAAAATGACCGCAGCACTACGCAACACTACACTACGCGTGTTCGCACTGTGCTACGTGCAGTTCGCGTAGCGCGAAGTAGCGTGAACTTCGCAAACTACGCGAGCGTAGCGTAGTGCTTCGCCCAGGCCTATTTTTAATGCTTTTTTGGCCTAGAGGGGTCAGGGTGTTTCTAGCCTGACCACTTTTAATTTGTTATGTTTTTATCTGTGACTCGGTTCAAGCAGAGTCACAAGTTGGCTGCCAGCACTTCCTGGTTTGAAGGGCTGACAGCAAATCAGATCTCAGCACAAGGTCAGAGAGATATCGGATCCTCCGTGTCCCTAGATATGCTACTTGAAATTTCTTTATATAACTTCGCAGCTACTGAACGGATTTACACTAAATCTCAAAAAGTCCCTTCCCTGAAGCAACATCTACCTTCCTGACAAATTTGGTGTAATTCCATTCAGCAGTTCGGCTGTAGCCGTGTCCTATTGAAATGAACATGGGAAAAATGCATTTTCGGACCCCCCCTTTTTCACAGCTCCCACTTGACAGATGACCTTTAAAACCACACTGACCCGGGGACCCCCACCTCCCCGTGGTGCACTTCATTTAAATATTGGGGTCTTTTGCGGACTCCCGGGGACCACTACCTCATTGGGGCTATGTATAAGTTGGGAGGGGGGCAGTGTGGCCCCCTCCATGAGCCCTCCTTGGCCCTGGGGCTCGGCACCCCCCAGGGAAGGCTCCAGCAATGTCCCAGGGTGCCGACCCCCGGGACATTGCAATTTGCAATGAAAGAGTGGGAGCACTGCTCCCGTCCTGCCATTGCAAACTTCTGCTTCTCTCCATGGAAGCGAGAGCAGAAAAACTGCTCTCGCTTCCATGAAGCAAAGCAGATTTGCTTTTGGACAAAGGGAGCTGCTTGTTTGCAGCTTCCTTTGTCCAAAAGCAATGCCACCTCCTGCAGGAGGTGGACAGCCGGCAGTGACCGCGGAGGCATTGAGGCTCCCCTGTGGTCCCCACTGAGGCCAGGCCTGGGGATGGGGTCCCCTGGGCCGTATGTGGCCAAGGGAAGGAAGTCCACGTGGGCTGCATCCCGTAAAGTAAAAAAAAATAATAATAATTAAAAGAGGCAAATTCCCGGGGATGGGGCTCCCGGGGCTGAAAAAGGCCTTAGGAGGGGGACCGCGTGGTCCCCCTCCTTTAAATGTAGTTTCTTTTTTTATTTAAAAAAAAGTGGCCAAGCCCCGGGGGTAGGAGTCCCCAGAGCCGAAATTGGCCTTGGGTAGGGGGCCCCATTCCCGTTAAAAAAAAAACCTTTTAATGGCTCAGGCCCTGGGCCCAATAAATACTAAGAGAAGGGGGGCCACACAGCCCCCATTCTAACAATAAAAAATGAAAAGAGAAGCTGGCATCTTGCCGAAGGCCCCCGCCCTGTCCGTGCACCACTCTGCAAACGCACTTCTTGGCGTGGTCTGGGTTGGGGTATTAAGTCCCCTAGGATCTTAAGGGTCCTTAGGGGCCAACTAACCCACCAGGTACCTCCAGTAAGCCCCACACAGTGTGATTGCTGGGAGGTGGTCCGAGGCCACACCCCTTTTTACACCACTCTGCAAACGCGCCTCTTGGTGCATTGCTGGTGGGGCGATGAGGTCTTCTCGTGTTCTGAGGACCTCAGGATTAAAGTAGACTTCATCCCCCGAGCAGCAGTGCGTCAGGAAGTGCTTTTGCAGAGTGGTATAAAAAGGGGTTGTGGCCTTGGACCACTCTCAGCAATCCATCTGCGTGGGGCTTCCTAGAGATAAAAGGAGGGTTAGTTGGCCCCCAGGGACCCTCAGGAGAGTAGGGGACTATAGCCCTCAACCAAGAGCGCACCAGGAGTTGCATTTGCAGAGTGGTGGAGAAAGGGGGCATGGCCTGTGTCCACCTCTCAGCAATCCCACTATCCGGGGCTTACTGGAGGTATCAGGTAGGCGAATTGGCCCCTTACAACCCCCAGCAGCTAAGGGGACTTTAATCCCTATCCAAGAGCGCACCAGGGAGTGCGTTTGCAGACTGGTGGGCAAAGGGGGCATGGCCTGCTTTGAGAACTTACCAATGCTGCTGTGTGGGACACACTGGAGGTATAGGAGGAGTAGTTGGCCCCCAAGGTTGTCCTTGTGGGCCAATTACCCCTCCTGTTACCTCCAGTAAGTCCCACACAGTGGGATTGCTAAGAGGTCTTCGGAGGCTATGCCCCCTTTCTCCACCAATCTGCAAACGTGCCTCCTGGCACACTACGGGTTGGGGGATAAAGTCCACTTTACTCCTGAGGGACTTTGGGGGCCAAGAAGCCCTCCTGGTACCTCCCGTAAATCCTATGCAGTGGAATTCCTGAGCACTGGTCGGAGGCCCAGCCCCCTTTCTCCTCCACTCTGCAAATGCGACTACTAGTTGTAATAGGTCTCGGATTTGCGAGAGTTAGAGCTGTTGGCATGGTAAATGTAATCTTTCTTACTAATGTTTTTTGGAGTGGAGTGGATGTACGTTGTGTGTAGTGAAATTATGTGGTATATTGTGCAGTGAAATTATGTGGATAGAAAGTATGTGGTATTTAGTGTATAGGAATTATGTAGAGTGGGATTATGTGATATGGAGACTAATTATGTGGAGTGCTAACCTCAGGTTTAGTCTTCCTCATTTCTATAGAAGCTAAAGTATAAACTTAATGAGACAAAAAAAGAAGGAACCACTGAGGAGCCCTTCTAGAACTAGTAAGGGGTATGAGAAGGGCCACTGGAATTATGCGACTGTTTGGCTGCACCGACTTTCGCACCATTATGCATTTTCCTCATTTGCCACATAATCCATCATCTGCTGCATAATCTGCAGATTTGAACAAAAAAAGCTTGTTTCTAGCTCAAATGGCTCAAACATTACCAAAAATGCATAGTTACAGCGTGGTGGAAGGCCCTTTGCAAACAGAGAACGGTTACCTGTTACTTATTGCTAATTGTGGGTGTTAAATTGATACTAATGGTGTGCAAACCACTCTTGCTTCTTTCTGTGCCTCTCTTGCCTCTTTCTCCATTTCTCATGCCTTTTTCTGCACCTTTCTTCCTTTTTCTACACGTCGCTTGCCTCTTTCTGCACACCTCTTCTGCTTTCTGCACCTCCCTTCTTTCTGCACCTCTCTTGCTTCTTTCTGGACCTCTCTTGCTTTTTTCTTCTGCACCTCTCTTGCCTCTTTCTGCACCTCTGTTGCTTGTTTCTGCATGCACTTCTCTTGCCTCTTTCTGCATGCTCTTCCATCTTTCTTTGCTTTTTTCTGCACTTCTCTTGCTTCTTTCTGAACCTCCCTTGCCTCTTTCTGCACTTCTCTTGCCTCTTTCTGCATTTCTCGCCTTTCTGCATTTCTGTTGCTTCTTTCCACACCCCTCTTACCTGTTTCTGTACCTTTCTTACCTGTTTCTGCACCTCTCTTCCCTCTTTCTGCACTTCTCTTGCCTTTTTCTGAACACATCTTGCCTCTTTCTGTACCTCAATTTGTTCTTTCTGCACCTCTCTTGCTTCTTGCTGCACCTCTCTTGCACATTTCTGCTCCCTTTTGCCACTGTCTGCATCCCTGTTCCCTCTTTCTGTACCTCTTTTGCCTCTTTCTGCAACTCTCTTGCCTCTTTCTGCAGTTCTCTTGCCACCTTCTGTACCTTTGTTGCATCTTTCTGCACCCCTCATGCCCCTTTCTGCAACCCCTTGCTTCTTTCTGCACCTCTCTTGCTTCTTTCTGCACCCCTCTTGCCTCTTTCTGCACCTTTCTTCCCTCTTTCTGCATTTCTATTTTCTCTTTCTGTACCTCTCTTTCCTCTTTCTGCACCCTTCTTGCCTCTTTCTGCACCTCTTTTGCTTCGTTCTGCACTTCTCTTGCCTCTTTCTGCACCCCTCTTGCCTCTTTCTGTACCTCTCCTGCTTCTTTCTGCACCCCTCTTGCCTCTTTATGTACCCTTCTTCCTTCCTTGTGCACCTCTCTTGTCTCTTTCTGTACCTCTCTTGCCTCTTACTTCACCCTTCTTGCCTCTTTCTGCACCTGTTTTGCTTCTTTCTGCACTTCTCATGCCTCTTTCTGCACCCCTCTTGCCTCTGTCTGCACCCCTGTTTCCTCTTTCTGCACTTCTTTTGCCTCTTTCTGCAACTCTGTTGCCTCTTTTTGCAGTTCTCTTGCCTCCTTCTGCATGTCTGTAGCTTCTTTCTGCACTTCTCTTGCCTCTTTTTGCACCCTTCTAGCCTCTTTCTGCACCACTATTGCTTCTTTCTGCACTTCTCTTACTACTTGCTCTACCTCTCTTTCTTCTTTCTGCACTCCTCTGTCCTGTTTCTGCATCCTGTTTTTCTCTTTCTGCACCTCTGTTGCCTGTGTCTGTACCTCTCTTGTTTCTTTCTGCACCTCTCTTGCTTCTTTCTGCACCCTGTTGCCTCTTTCTGCACCTCTCTTACCTCTTTCTGCACCCCTCTTGCCAGTTTCTGCACCCTTCTTCCCTTTTCCTGCACTTCTCTTGGTTCATGCTGCACTGCACTTGCCTCTTTCTGTACCACTCTTGCCTCTTTCTGAATGAATGAATTAATTTAAATTTATAAAAGCGCAAACTTAGCCCAAGGGCGTCAAGGCGCTAGATGCAAACAATCGGAGGATGGGAGAAAGGAAACATGCTCATACTGAGGGACCACAAAAGAACCAGGTCTTTAAAGCCTTACAGAATAAAGGTCGCGAGGTCTCAATAGAGATGTTCAAAGGTAGGGAATTCCACAATTTGGGCGCCATGGTGGAAAAGGCTCTGCCACCCCATTTAGCCTTCTTAAACCTAGGCACAACAAGAAGGTTTTTGTCTGCGGACCGAAGAGATCTGTACCTCTTATGCTTCTTTCTGCACTTCTCTTGCCTCTTTCTGCACCCCTCTTGCATCTTTCAGCACCTCTGTTGGTTCTTTCAGCACTGCTCTTGCTTCTTTCAGCACCTCTCTTACAAATTTCTTCACCCCTCTTCCCTCTTTCTATACTTCTTTTGCCTCTGTCTGTACCCCTGTTCCCTCTTTCTGTACCTCTTTTGCCTGTTTCTGCAACTCTCTTGCCTCTTTCTGTAGTTCTCTTGCCTCCTTCTGCACCTCTGTTGCATCTTCCTGCACCCCTCATGCCCCTTTCTTCACCCCCTTGCCTCTTTCTTCACCCCTGTTTCTTCATTATGAATTTCTCATGCTTCTTTCTGCAGCTCTCTTGCTTCTTTTTGCACCCCTCTTGCCTCTTTCTGCACCCTTCTTCCCTCTTTCTGCACCTCTCTTGTCTCTTTCTGTACCTCTCTTTCCTCTTTCGGTACCCTTCTTGTCTCTTTCTACACCTCTTTTACTTCTTTTTGTACTTCTCTTGCCTCTTTCTGCACCCCTCTTGCCTCTTTCTGCACCCCTTCCCTCTTTCTGCCACCTTCTTCCCTCTTTGTGCACCTCTCTTGTCTCTTTCTGTACCTCTCTTGCCTCTCTCTGCACTCTTCTTCCCTCTTTCTGAACCTATTTTGCTTCTTTCTGCACTTCTCTTGCCTCTTTCTGCACCTCTCTTGCCTCTGTCTGCACCCCTGTTGTCTTTTTCTGCACTTCTTTTGCCTCTTTCTGCAACTCTGTTGCCTCTTTTTGCAGATCTATTGCCTCCTTCTGTATGTCTGTTGCTTCTTTCTGCACTTCTCTTGCCTTTTTCTCTACCACTCTAGCTTCTTTCTACACACCTCTTGCCTGTTTCTGCATCCCATTTTCCTCTTTCTGCAACTCTGTTGCCTGTGTCTGTACCTCTCTTGCCTCTTTCTGTGCTTTCCTTGCCTCTTTCTGGACCTCTGTTGCTTCTTTCTGAACTTTTCTTGCTTCTTTCTGCACCTCTCTTGCTTCTTTCTGCACCCCTGTTGCCTCTTTCTACACCTCTATTGCCTCTTTCTGCACCCTCTCGCCAGTTTCTGCACCCTTCTTCCCTTTTCCTGCACTTCTCTTCCTTCATTCTGCACTGCTCCTGCCTCTTTCTGTACCACTCTTGCCTATTTCTGTACCTCTTATGCTTCTCTCTGCACTTCTCTTGCCTCTTTCTTTACCCATCTTGCATCTTTCAGCACCTCTGTTGGTTCTTTCTGCACTTCTCTTGCTTCTTTCTGCACCTCTCTTGCCAATTTCTGCTCCCCTCTACCCTCTTTCTGTACTTCTCTTGCATCTGTCTGCACCCCTGTTCCCTCTTTCTGCAACTCTTTTGCCTGTTTCTGCAACTCTATTGCCTCTTTCTGCAGTTCTCTTGCTTCCTGCTGCACCTTGGTGTAGGAGAGTAGGATCTGCTTCACATGTTTACCCCCACTTTTTGCTGGTGTTTCACTGTTTTTTTTACTTTAGTCTGGCTGGGACCCTGCTATTCAGGGCCCCAGCCTAGCTGCTTCCTCTCTAAATTGATTGCATGTACTTTAGGTACACTCCAGATTGGATTCTGGGGTATCCTTATGAGTCCCTAGTATATGGTATACTATGTACCCAGGGTATAGGTACCCCAGAGGCCTGCCAGGGGCTGAAGAATGTATTGTGCCACCCCTGGAAAGCCCTTCAAAATTACACCACAGGTCTGCTACTGAAGTCTGGGTAAGGTGGTGCATGCACCTCTTACTGAGGTATAGGTTCACTATACCTCACCTATCACTGCACATAGAAACATATCGGTCACCCCTATGGCAGGCCTTATCAATCCTGAAGGCAGGGTGCTTGGTTATATGTGAGAGGGTGCCCAGGCATGAGCTGAACCCCTCTGCAGCCTTCGGAATCTCTTCCCCGGGTTGTCAGTGGTGCAGTCTAACCATATACTCTTAAGTGCATTATATCTAAAACGGTTAATGTTAACTTTGGACTGGCTGCACGGAAACATGTTGTGCTTGGTGTCAAACACCTTGGAATCATACCCCCACATCAGTTCTTGATGTGAGGATATGATCCCACCCTTCTAGAGGGAGAGACATGGCAGTACTGGTATACCCGATAGAAATCTAATAGAGCCCTGGCATCACAAAATGGATGCTGCAGCCACAGACACAGGTCTGGCCTCCTGCTGCTGACCGAAACTCAGGCAGGGGAGGCCTGGACAATATGTCTCCAGTCACAGGGAGGTGTAACCACCTCCCAGATAGGCTTATGTGTATTGGGGCTGGATGGGAGCACTCTCTGAGTGCTTTGAAGTCCTGCACTGGGGGCACATTTGGTGTCCCTGTGCATAGTCCAGCTCAAACCGGTTCATGGGTTTCCAGCCTCTGCTCTGGCGTGAAACTGGACAAAGGAAATGGGTATAGCCACCCCTCTTTCCAAACCCTCCCATAGGTGGGTCCCCAGAGTATGTCCAACCCCCTACCTTAGTATAAATATGAGACCCCTGTCCTTAGGACTTTAGATTACCCTGGACGAAACTCTGAAGCTGAATCCTGGACCTTCGGCGCTCTGCTCAAGACCAGAGGACTGAGAAATCTCCCTTGGGGTCAAGGAGTGACTCCCCTGCTTGGCAGGCACCAACGAAGCAATTCGCAGGTCTGCATTATCGAAGCTCCCGCCGGACTCTGAAGTATTTGCAACCCAGGAAGAGGATTTCCAGACATTTGGAGTAAAAACAGGTGAGTATAAAACATACAGACAATGCAATAAGTGAGTTTCTGGACGAGGTGTACTGGAACTTATTAAGTTAGTTAATGGTTTCCTTTTTTTCCAGTTCTGTTGCTGCGGTTTTGAGGAATTTTATGGCTCTACAGGACAGTTGGATTGATAGTCCTCCGAGGCATTGGATGACGGCTACTCTACATGACCTTATTTGTTCCTTCCTAAAGGCTTCCCGGAGGACCGTTCTTCGGATCTGTACCAGGGAAGGGCAGATGCATAGTAAGTGTAGAAAAGACTCGTCCCATCCTCTGCATAAGCGACATTCCTTGGATTGCCAGGGGTATTTCCATTTTGGTGTCAAGACTTTTGATGGCAATGACCCCAGTCGCAGTAACATTAGGTAGCGCTTTTTCTCCTGGGAAAAGTGGTCTAGTAGGTATGGTTGGGGTTTCAGCCGCTGATAGCCTTGGATCATGGCCCAGGCATGTTTTTTTTTTGAGAAAGCTGTTTTGTCTATTAATAAGGAAGTCCTTTTGATTGCCTTATTCACTACGGTTTTAAAATTGGAATAGGTGGGGAGGGTAAGCCAGGCCTCCTCTAGCTGCAATGCCACGAGGGAATCCTTCCGAACACTGAATGGATTTCCAGACATCTCAGAGGCCGACCTGAGTCCCCAGCAAAGCTGAGACCCGAAGCCCTCGTGAGTAGCGTGGAACTGGAACTCCTGGTCACTGTGCATTTCTGCAAGTGCATTGACTTCTCGATGTCTCTTGAAGTCGTGCTTGGGCTGACTTGTAGCCCCCATCTCGAGCACTGAATCCACCGAAGATTGTCGGCCTGGTCATTCCGAGGGACCCGTGGGCCGCCATTTTGTGTTTCGTCTTGAGGTCCCTTCGCGATCCCTGGTCCGTTGACTGGTGGGTCCCTGAAGGGGTAACTTTGCATTTCTTTGGGCTTTCGTGGTTGCTCCAGATGTGCCCTGTCCCAACCAAGTGGTGAGTCCCACAGACCATGCTGGTCTGCACCGACGCATCTTTTCGTTTCTGCGTGGGTTGCTGTTGCCAAGGCTTGTTATGTCCAATCTGGGCACCGATGCTGCAGCACTTGACATCCTTCGTGGGCCAGCTCGAATCCAGCTCCTGGTCGTCCTTGACGCCTCCTGGTCCTCGTGGCTGAAGAGTCAAGCTTCACCTCTTTCACCTGAAACCACCCGACATCGGTGGGCATCTGTTCATCGCCTTCCTGGTCACTGGCAAGTGACCCAGACTCTGTCCCCTCTGCTTTCAGGTTCTTCTCATCCTTGATCCAGACTTGGATCTCGTCGAACACTTTGCATCTTCACGGCAGCAGCACTTCTTCACCAACTCCCATTGAAATCGACGACGCGACCCGACACCAAAAGACACCTATGCACCGGCTTCCCTGGGTGAGGTAACACGAGTACTCTGGTGCTCCCGTGGTTGATAGCCCTAGAACTTCCTAAGAACAAAAGGGTTTGGTCCTGACTCATTTCTAAGTGTCCCTAATCTTTAAAAATCTAACCGCGACTTTCCCCATAGAAGCTAACGGGAGATCGCGGCTGTGTTCACACACTGCACATGGCCCCGTGGGTCCCCTGTGTCACTACCTTGGGTGGTTCCTTGGGGTCCCAGGGATTCTACAGGCTCTAGGCCTTGTGTCTAGTTAAGTCGTGGTTCTTATACCACTATTTTAGTATATGGTTTGGCTCGCCCCTAGGGCCTGACGTGTATTTGTGCTGTTTTACTGTAATTATTGAAGTGTAAATTATGGGCCCGCTTCACAGAACTAACTGAAGACAAAATCCTAAATTTACTACCATTTTGGTATTCACAGAAGGCACTTACTCATTTTGGTATTCATAGAAGGCACTTACTCATTTCGGTATTCACAGAAGTTAGGAGTCCTAACTTTAGGACTCCTAAATGACTTCTGGAAATACCGAAAGTCTTAAAATTAGGATTTTTCTCAGTTTAGGAGTAGTAAAGTTATGATTCCTAACTTTAGGACTCCTAAATGCCTTCCGTGAATACCGAAAGTCTTAAAGTTAGGATTTTTCTCAGTTTAGGAGTAGTAAAGTTAGGACTCCTAACTTTAGGACTCCTAAACTGAGAAAAATCCTAACTTTAAGACTTTCGGTATTCCCAGAAGGCATTTAGGAGTCCTAAAGTTAGGAGTCCTAACTATACTACTCCTAAACTGAGTAAAATCCTAACTTTAAGACTTTCAGTATTCACAGAAGGCATTTAGGAGTCCTAAAGTTAGGACTCCTAACTTCTGTGAATACCAAAATGAGTAAGTGCCTTCTGTGAATACCAAAATGAGTAAGTGCCTTCTGTGAATACCAAAATGGTAGTAAGTTTAGGATTTTGTCTTAAGTTAGTTCTGTGAATCCGTCCCTATGTGTTTTGACCTCTAGTCTCATAAAGAGATAGGGGGGTGTGTTTAGTAATAAATGCATATATTTTATATATATACCTGGTGTGGATATCTTTCATTTAGTGACTCAAGAGATTATAGACTGGTAAAACAAGCTGCTTTACATTCCTTCAAGACTTAGCCTGTAGGCTGCTCTCCATAGCTACCACTAGGATAGCTTTCAATAAAGGTTGTCTTTAAGGAGGTTGTTTGGACTGATACAGGGTGCCCACTATAACTAGTGGACATCATATATCAGGCCAACTTCTCACAATGATCCGTTCTGTTCTTTTTTCTTCTTTTTGGTGTTAGACATTCCCTTAATCAGTTCAGTTCTCGACTTACTGTCCACCTTCTTTTTAGCACTCAATAGTACTTCACTACAGTAATCCCGTACTTGAAATCTTGCTATGCTGTCATCAGAAGCTGCTTTAAAATCACACCCTCTGGTGCAGTTCCTTTTTATCAGTAGCAGTTCGCCAAACAGAATACTGTTAATCAGTTTATCCAGATGACAACTGCTCGCGTGTAAAACGGATTCAACCGCTGTGGATTTTCTATGAAAGATGGTACAAAGTCTTCCCTCAGATACAAAGACTTTTAGATATAAGAAATGAACTGCTGTCTTACTCACTTTTCCAGTAAATTTTAAATTAAAATCATTGGTGTTTAATATTGAGACAAACTCCTTGGCTGATTCTTCCGTCCCACTATATATGATGAACAAGTCACCAATATATCGGTTCCAGCTGACCAGTCTACTGGTCCATTTTTCAGTGGCATCAGACCAGGCCACCCGCTTCTCCCATCAGCCTACGAAAAGATTTGCATAACTGGGGGTGAAGCAGGTGCCTATGGCCATGCCTTGTGTCTGTCTAAATAGTTGTTCCTGGAAAAGGAAAATGTTATTCGTCAGACAGTATTCAACTAATTCAAGTAACATGGTGTTATGATCTAAGTATTTCAAGGAGCGTCCCTTGAGAAAAAAATCAATAGCTTCCAAGCCTTTACTATGTTGGATACTCGTTTAGAGGCTGGAAATATCCAAAGTGATCATGACAAAATCTGGCTCCCACGCTATATTATCAATTCTTTTTAAGAAGTCCTTAGTGTCCTGAATGTAAGAGGTCAGTCCTACAACAAAATCAAACAGAAAGAAATCAACAAATGTGGACATGTTCTCGGTTAAACTTCCCTTCAAAGAGATGATAGGATGCCCCGGGGGGTTCACACTGTCCTTATGTAACTTCGGCAAGTGATAAAACGTTGGAATAACTGGGTATTTACAATCCAAGAACTTAAATTCATCACTGTCCAACATGCCTTTCTGTTTCCATTTCCTTATAAGATGTCCATAAGATTCAATACTCTTTGAACACTCTTTCATGGTGTCCCGCGTGTAATTAGAAGCATCGTTCAATTGTTTAAATGCTTCCTTGCAGTAATACTCAGATGTTAAGAGTACAATATTGCCACCCTTATCAGAGGGTTTACAAAATATTGATCGGTCTTCTCATAGTTCTTGAATTGCCTTCTTTGTTGTGCTGTCATATTATTGGTGATTCTCTGTTTATCTTCCTTCAATCTGAGCTTCATCAGATCTTTGCGGCAAATTCCGTTCCGCTCGCGGAAATTGCGAAATTTCGGCATTTTCGCGTTCCGTGTGGAACGCCGAAAATGTCGAAACTTATGCGATCCGCTGTGGAACGGAATTTGCCGCCCACCCCTAATTAAAAGCGTAGGAAAACTCGGCAGCATGAGGCATGTCATCCAGAGAATAAGGAAGTCTCAATGTTTCACACAGAAAAGTGGAGGAAAAGACATAAAATACGATACAAAAACTAATTTGCAGGTCAAAGGTCCAGCGAGGAATGAACAAGGATTTATGAGGAATGCTGGACCTTTCAGAAAGAATACTGATACCTGCGGTTCTATTCTGCCCTGCCCCGGGGCAGAACTTTTCTGAAGCCCCAGTCCTCTCAGCTGGGCGCTACTCTGGGCAAAGAAGGGGAGGGCGAGTTACCACTTGGGCTCTGGCTTTGCAAGTGGAGAGAAGCATTCCCGGGCTTCAGTCCCAAATGCCACTGACAGCCTGTGTGATCTATTCCTGATCTGGCCACTTACTTCCCCTGTCTCACTTAAGTCAGCTGTAATTGGTTAGCACTTGGTATCTGGCCGCTCCAGAATGTAGCACTAAACACAACACATTGATTAATTGTAGCTTTGCTACACGGGCCCATGTGCTCCCCGCCATGAGCCACTTTGCCATGGGCTGTGTCCATCACCAGGGAAGGCTATTCCACGCAAGAGTCAGTGCAACTCTCCTGGGAGGCGGAAGGGGCCTTGAAGTCGATGACAGCCAGATGGACTCTTTAAACCCGCGGCTGTTCCCTCTTGCTTTTACTGCCTTGTTTAAAAACACTTTACAAGCCTTTTCCAGTTGTCTGTCACTGCTTTTCTGTCCAGCACACGTTATGAAAACCGCGCAGTAAAAGCCACCCTAATAATTAATTTTGTCATGTGACCGCCTTTATACCCCTGCAGGTTAACGAAGATGGCTGATGCATTTTGCAGGAGTGCATTGCAAGTTGCACTCAGAATAAATAAAGCAAGACACGGTGACCAGGTTGGTTTTATTCTCACGCAAACACAGTAGCGCCACTTTACAGGCAATACGTTCGACGGGCGCAACAAAATCTCAGCGAGCACATGAAATTTCACGTTTTCGCAGAGATTTCTTGCTGTTTCGCAGAAATTTGCCAAAGGCAACTTTGCAAATTCCGCCCACCCCTAGACCTGATCAGTGAATAAATCAATAGCATCACTTGGCATTTGGGGAATACATTTGGAGGTTGGCTTGAAAGGACTCTTAATACTTTCTTGTGTCACTCCCTCAGCCCCTGATTTGGAAGGAGCCGTATGTACTAACATAGTGATGGCCCCCTTCTCTTGCAGTTCCTCTAAGATGGCTACTGTGTTCAGGTCATGAACAGTGAGTAAATCCATTCCTATATCTGATGTTTGAGTTGGTCTAATTCGGTTTCTTGGACCTTGCAGTTTAAAAAATTTATTTAATTTGATTTTCCTAGCAAATTTGAAAAGATCAATCCTCGTCTGTGTGTATTCAAGTTTCTTGGATGGACAAAAAGTGAATCCTAGTTGTAGAACTGACCTCTCAATATCAGTAAGAATCCTTAGAGTGAGATTTACACTAGTTAGGTTGTCACTTATAGATGTTTGGCTCCCCGTTTGCTTCTTGTTATTCTCGGCGATGCGTTGCTGGTGCTTGTGTCAGCCTCCTTATTGGGCATTTCTTTTCGCTTCTGGTGGTTTGCCTCTTCCCCCTCTTTCCCACGTCTGTCGTATTAGACAGAACTCCCCAAAAAATGGGGTGAGTGCTTCTGCACCAGTTTGTGATGCACCCCTCCGATCTGTGGGTTGTTCTGAGTCAGTGACATCAGATTTTGAGGTCTCCAAGTGTTCCACCACCTTCTGATTTATGTTAGTTTGTAACTGCCACCGCGGTGCATCAAACTTCTTTGCAAAAGTTAAAAGACGACCCAACACGTAATCTCGAGCGTCTCTTTGAAATTTGTCATGCATGCGTTGTTTTATTTTTTGTTCGTATTTTGTTACGTGTTTTTTCATAGCCTCAGTGAGCTCCTCCACCTTTTTCTTGTCGGTGTATGTTGCAATGTCACTTTCTAGAATACTGATTTCCTCTAATGCCCGAGCTCGATCGCTTTAGGCAAATTTCACCAGGATCATTAGCATTCCCTGGGAGGAATCAGCAGTGTGTTTCACCCATTCTTCGAGGATAAATGGGTCTGGATTTTCATAGGCTGAGACCGTATAGATCCGCAGCCCCCTTGGTAGGCATTGCACATCAATATAATTTTGGAGAGATGTGGCCACCCACAATTTGTGGGTCTCTTTTTCATATAGCCTTTCTAGCTTTTGCATTTTGCTTTTCAGTTCATCTCCCCCTTGTGCAGCGCTGGCATCCCCTATTTCATGTCTTTGAGGGTCTCCCTTCCTTCTAAAAATATCAACCGCTGCCTTGTGGCGTGCCGCATCGCTGAACATAATGGAGAATAAATCTCTTGTTAAACGGGTGCCTCAAGTCTCCTCGCCCTGCCATTGGATTATAAAGATATCCTAAAGCGTGTTACGCTGCGCTGTTCTTACTGCTGGATTTATGCCAAGTACCTCTAGTTTCACTTCGGAAGCGATGTCAATGTTTTCGATTGTGCCTTGGCTCCCGCTTCCACTTAATCGCTACAGTCTGTCCATGACGCTGCCAGCGATTTCATTCTCATACCCCCATGCTTGCAACCAGTGGTAAATCCAATTCAAGACCTCAATGGTCACAGTGGTGCAGGGATACTTCTATACTGCTCCTTGATTTCGCTATATATGTATGTATGTTTGTATATATATATATATATATATACATATATATATATATATATATCTTTTTATATATATATATATATATATCAAAAACTTCGCCACCACAGTCCCAAAGATCCTCAGAGATAAATCGAAGACCGGAACAGACGATAACAGACCACGTAGTAGGTGCAGGTGAAATATTTATTAAGAGATCAGCATGCCTGCCATGACGCGTTTCAGCCTACTGGAGGCCTTGTTCACATAGCACCTTGAGAGTAGTATGCTCGTATTTAAAGTGCACAGTGCTTTGTAACAACTGACATGATTGGTAGTTTATCATAGACATAGAAAAAATACAGCTGAAATTTTCTTCATCTTAAAAGAAAAGGACATGAGTGACAAAAAGCACGTTGTTATAAATACCAACAATTACAATTACATTGACAATCAATTGTAATGTACAGTTAATCTGTATTTTTAAGGTAACAACTGTTTTTGATGAAAGAGAGCATTTTGGATATAAATATATCGAATCCAAACGCAAAATGGAGATAGTCGTGCAATGTTTTAAAAAAAATTAGATTATATATCCAACTCCCATCATTTCCGTTATGAAACAACAATCCACGGCACCCAAATGCTTTCAGCAGAATTTTGTTTGCGGTAATGCACAACTCAATGCGTTTCATTGACTCGTGACCAAGGGAACTTGTTTTTCCGAACTGCGTTGAGTTGTGTATTACCGCAAATAAAATTCTGCTGAAAGCATTTGGGTGACATGGATTGTTGTTTCATAACGGAAATGATGGGAGTTGGAGATTAAGGGGCTGGCTACCCCGTCACGGCCCGCCGTCGCGAAGAGGCTCGGGCTGAAGCGATCAAGTTACTGGGATATATATATATATGTATGTATGTATATATATTTATGTATGTATGTATGTATTACCTACTGGCGGTCGCCAGTAGGTAGTTATAGTTAGGACCTATTTTCTATAGGAAAATCGTAACATTCTTTTCCCAATAACTTTGGCGTCGGTTGACGAATCTTCGCGAAAGTTTCAAAACTCGTGGGGAGCTTCGCTCAGCTCCTATCTTAAAAGTTTTGGGGTGATTCGGCAAGCAGGGGCCGAGAAAAAATGGGGGTCCCAAATCGTGTTTTCTCCATGTTAATTCCATAGGAAACTTTAGACACGGCTACAGCCCGAACTGCTGAACGGAATTACACAAAATTTGGCGAAAAGGTAGCCCTTGGTTCAGAAAGATCCTTTTTTGTTAAATGGTGTAAATCCATTCAGTAGTTCATGAGAAATTAGAAAAAGAGAACTATAAAGGGTGATAACAGACTTTAGTTACATTAGAATTCATTTGTTGATGGTACCATACTAATTTCAGGAATTGTTGTGTGTTCTAAGGTAATTTTACCCAGTGAAAAACCTTCTGCTGGGATATCATGAATCATGTTTGCGAGAAAACTGAAGCTAATATGAGAGCATATGTTCTGTAAATTCACATTATCTTTCTCAGTCATGTGAGAATGAAGTCTGTCATTCTCAGTAAATCATGTACATCAACAAGGGCAGAGACTGTCAGTTGATTCCTTTGTGTTCTACTGCAGCTTCCCAGAGTGTTCTAAAGAACAACTAGAGCGCTAACCGTCTTACTTATGACAAAATTATGGCACACCTGAAGCCATCTTGATTGGAGTAAACTGGTAACTCTTAAAACATTTAATTTAAAAAGGAACAAAATGAGGGGGTTCATTTTGTCATAGAAATTATGGTTAGTGCTGTAGAAAGAAAAAATTAGGACATGTTTTAAGTGAGATCTCAAATATCTTCCTGTTATATTTCAACAGGAGCAGTCTATCAGTTGATGTCTTTGTGTTCTACTGCAGATTCCCAGAGTGTTCTAAAGAACAACTAGAGCTCTAACAGCCTTACTTATGACAAAAGTATGGCACACCTGAAGCCATCTTGATTGGAATAAACTGGTAACACTTAAAACATTTAATTTAAAAAGGAACAAAATGATGGGGTTCATTTAGTCATAGAAATTATTGTTAGTGCTGTAGAAAGAAAAATTAGGACATTTTTTAAGTGAGATCTCAAATATCTTCCTGTTATATTTCAACAGGAGCAGCCTGTCAGTTGATGCCTTTGTGTTCTACTGCAGCTTCCCAGAGTGTTCTAAAGAACAACTAGAGAGCTAACAGTCTTACTCATGACAAAATTATGGCACACTTGAAGCCATCTTGATTGGAATAGACTGGTAACACTTAAAACTTTTAATTTAAAAAGCAACAAAATGAGGGGGTTCATTTTGCCATAGAAATTATGGATAGTGCTGCAAAAAAAAATTTAGGGCATGTTTTAAGTGAGATCTCAGATCCTCTTCTATTTCATAAGAAAATTCTGACATACAGACTGAAACAATCACTTTCAATTAGGCCTGGGCCAAAATTCCGTTCCGTTCGTGGAAATTGCGATAATTTGGCATTTTCGCGTTCCGCGGAAAGCGCGAAAATGTCAAAATTTCTGCATTCCGCAGCTTAGCGATAATTTGTTTCTTGCTCGCGCTGTAAAAAAATACATTCTTGCGTGCGCGCCATCGCCTTACCTGAATCCCCGCGTTCGCTGACAAGTTTTCCTGTCCCGGTCGCGTTCTCCACGAGATATTGGATTGTTGGTAGCCATTTTGCAATGTCTCGCAACAGTTTGCGCTCGCATTGTCGCGCAATGACGTCATTTGTTGCGCAAACACGTAATTCTTCTCGCGATCATGCACGGCGCGAGTATGAGAAGATTGAGATCTCGAACACGTCCTTCTACACCGCGAGCAAGAGGGTGAGGACGCGGGCACGTCTAATCAAACGCAAACAGGAGAAAGAGACCCCGAACACGTCATATCCAACGCGACAAGGACGAAGAGAACGCGTTCATGTCATTTTCGACACGCCGGCGGAAGTAATGTGAAGCTCGAGATCCCGAACATGGAAATTTTTCAATTTGGAAAGGAATATCAGCTCTAGCAGCATGAAACCTTCTGCAAATGCTGATTTTGGATGAAAACAACTCCTCACATTGACATTTGGCTGTCCTTTTTTGTGCAAGGAGTCCTTTTTTAAAAAGTTGGGGAGAGGGAGGAAGTTACACAGAATCTCCAACTTCCTGTTCCTGTCCAGCAGGCTCCCCCCAGTGCTTTGTCCATCTCCTGCTCATTCTGCCTTTGGATTTGGAGCTGGAAAGATCACTCTTTTTGTCAGCTGCATCATTGCAATTGGATTTGAGGATTTTTGGAATAGGATATTTTACAAGTAAGTGGTTGTTGTGTCTGTTTGATTGTGGGCATTGCAGTTGTTGTAACTACAATTTATTTTTGATAACTATCATCATTCCTTTTTTTTTTTAAATGTTGTGGGTAGTAGTAGTAGGCCCGAGCTAGCCATGGGCATGGCCTCATGGGTGTGTGCATGATGAAGCAACTGTTCCTTTTGGTGTTTTTTTAATGTATTTCATTTTCAAGCATCACTTAGGGCATGGATGGCATTGGATTGAGTTGGGGAAGTGTGTTTTTTTGGGGTGGCCTTTCTGATGTTGTTGGGCCTGGCCATGTGGCTGGTGGCCATTTTGAAGCCTAGGCCTGCAAGCTTGCCTGGCCTTGTCTGCCAACAGGCCTGCTTTCATCCACTAGGATCAGAGCAGGTAGCCACAGCTTTATTAATCTAGTGTTTTCTGTGTGGTCTGTTGAATTTAGACTTCATTTAGGGCATGGATGGCATTGGATTGAGTTGGGGAAGTGTGCTTTTTGGGGGTGGCCTTTCTGATGTTGTTGGGCCTGGCCATGTGGCTGGTGGCCATTTTGAAGCCTAGGCCTGCAAGCTTGCCTGGCCTTGTCTGCCAACAGGCCTGCTTTCATCCACTAGGATCAGAGCAAGTAGCCACAGCTTTATTAATCTAGTGTTTTCTGTGTGGTCTGTTGAATTTAGACTTCATTTAGGGCATGGATGGCATTGGATTGAGTTGGGGAAGTGTGCTTTTTGGGGGTGGCCTTTCTGATGTTGTTGGGCCTGGCCATGTGGCTGGTGGCCATTTTGAAGCCTAGGCCTGCAAGCTTGCCTGGCCTTGTCTGCCAACAGGCCTGCTTTCATCCACTAGGATCAGAGCAGGTAGCCACAGCTTTATTAATCTAGTGTTTTCTGTGTGGTCTGTTGAATTTAGACTTCATTTAGGGCATGGATGGCATTGGATTGAGTTGGGGAAGTGTGCTTTTTGGGGGTGGCCTTTCTGATGTTGTTGGGCCTGGCCATGTGGCTGGTGGCCATTTTGAAGCCTAGGCCTGCAAACTTGCCTGGCTTTGTCTGCTAACAGGACTGCTTTCATCCACTAGGATCAGAGCAGGTAGCCACAGCTTTATTAATCTAGTGTTTTCTGTGTGGTCTGTTGAATTTAGACTTCATTTAGGGCATGGATGGCATTGGATTGAGTTGGGGAAGTGTGCTTTTTGGGGGTGGCCTTTCTGATGTTGTTGGGCCTGGCCATGTGGCTGGTGGCCATTTTGAAGCCTAGGCCTGCAAGCTTGCCTGGCCTTGTCTGCCAACAGGCCTGCTTTCATCCACTAGGATCAGAGCAGGTAGCCACAGCTTTATTAATCAAGTGTTTTCTGTGTGGTCTGTTGAATTTAGACTTCATTTAGGGCATGGATGCCATTGGATTGAGTTGGGGAAGTGTGCTTTTTGGGGGTGGACTTTCTGATGTTGTTGGGCCTGGCCATGTGGCTGGTGGCCATTTTGAAGCCTAGGCCTGCAAGCTTGCCTGGCCTTGTCTGCCAACAGGCCTGCTTTCACCCACTAGGATCAGAGCAGGTAGCCATAGCTTTATTAATCAAGTGTTTTCTGTGTGGTCTGTTGAATTTATTTTAGACTTCATTTAGGGCATGGATGGCATTGGATTGAGTTGGGGAAGTGTGCTTTTTGGGGGTGGCCTTTCTGATGTTGGTTGTCTTAAAGACATGCTTTTGTTGTATGTGTCTGGTCACTGGTGTGTTGGTGTGCAATGCATGCACCCTGCAGACCTTTTTGGGGCCTGTGAATGTTCGTATTTACATTTTGTTGCATTAAAAAGGCAGAGCAGTGTGCTTTAGCATGCATCCTTTACCTGGCTTTTATAGGCCTTTTGTCAGCTCAGGGTGTTTCCCAGGCCCCCGGCTTGTTTGTGATTTGTGAGGGTCCATGTGGGTGGGGGCCTTTTTTTGTGTTTGGACTGGGAGTTATTAGTGTCCTGCTTTTGCCATAGGCCTACATGGTTTTCCTATTGGCTATTTGGCTTACTGCTTCCATCCATCCACCCCCTTTGCCAGCAGCAGCTCCATGGATGCTGAAATGCCTGCTTTCATCCACTAGGATCAGAGCAGGTAGCCACAGCTTTATTAATCTAGTGTTTTCTGTGTGGTCTGTTGAATTTAGATTTCATTTAGGGCATGGATGGCATTGGATTGAGTTGGGGAAGTGTGCTTTTTGGGGGTGGCCTTTCTGATGTTGTTGGGCCTGGCCATGTGGCTGGTGGCCATTTTGAAGCCTAGGCCTGCAAGCTTGCCTGGCCTTGTCTGCCAACAGGCCTGCTTTCATCCACTAGGATCAGAGCAGGTAGCCACAGCTTTATTAATCTAGTGTTTTCTGTGTGGTCTGTTGAATTTAGACTTCATTTAGGGCATGGATGGCATTGGATTGAGTTGGGGAAGTGTGCTTTTTGGGGGTGGCCTTTCTGATGTTGTTGGGCCTGGCCATGTGGCTGGTGGCCATTTTGAAGCCTAGGCCTGCAAGCTTGCTTGGCCTTGTCTGCCAACAGGGCTGCTTTCATCCACTAGGATCAGAGCAGGTAGCCACAGCTTTATTAATCAAGTGTTTTCTGTGTGGTCTGTTGAATTTAGACTTCATTTAGGGCATGGATGGCATTGGATTGAGTTGGGGAAGTGTGCTTTTTGGGGGTGGCCTTTCTGATGTTGTTGGGCCTGGCCATGTGGCTGGTGGCCATTTTGAAGCCTAGGCCTGCAAGCTTGCCTGGCCTTGTCTGCCAACAGGCCTGCTTTCATCCACTAGGATCAGAGCAGGTAGCCACAGCTTTATTAATCTAGTGTTTTCTGTGTGGTCTGTTGAATTTAGACTTCATTTAGGGCATGGATGGCATTGGATTGAGTTGGGGAAGTGTGCTTTTTGGGGGTGGCCTTTCTGATGTTGTTGGGCCTGGCCATGTGGCTGGTGGCCATTTTGAAGCCTAGGCCTGCAAGCTTGCCTGGCCTTGTCTGCCAACAGGCCTGCTTTCATCCACTAGGATCAGAGCAGGTAGCCACAGCTTTATTAATCAAGTGTTTTCTGTGTGGTCTGTTGAATTTAGACTTCATTTAGGGTATGGATGCCATTGGATTGAGTTGGGGAAGTGTGCTTTTTGGGGGTGGCCTTTCTGATGTTGGTTGTCTTAAAGACATGCTTTTGTTGTATGTGTCTGGTCACTGGTGTGTTGGTGTGCAATGCATGCACCCTGCAGACCTTTTTGGGGCCTGTGAATGTTCGTATTTACATTTTGTTGCATTAAAAAGGCAGAGCAGTGTGCTTTAGCATGCATCCTTTACCTGGCTTTTATAGGCCTTTTGTCAGCTCAGGGTGTTTCCCAGGCCCCCGGCTTGTTTGTGATTTGTGAGGGTCCATGTGGGTGGGGGCCTTTTTTTGTGTTTGGACTGGGAGTTATTAGTGTCCTGCTTTTGCCATAGGCCTACATGGTTTTCCTATTGGCTATTTGGCTTACTGCTTCCATCCATCCACCCCCTTTGCCAGCAGCAGCTCCATGGATGCTGAAATGCTCAAATAATTTATTGGCAAATAGGGTCCACCCCACTTCCATTACATTTTTATTTTGGTGGTTATTATTATTAACTTTCCTATCCTTCCTGAGAGTGTAGTGTGTGGCTGTACACAGTAGTATAACATAGCCCTAGTTAAAAAAAAAGTCATAAATGGCTAGACTATCTTTTGTTTGCACTAGTACAGTACTAAGTAACTGAACCACAACAACAAATGCAACATTTCACTGATGTTCTTCTCCTGGCTTATTTGCTTTTAGGTGCACAAAAGACAGAGTAGGAGGTGTCATCAGCATCACCCGGTTACCCGTTGTACTGCCAGCCAGACAGAAGTCCTGCTGCGCATCACGTCCACGTGTGACCAGAACTTGTTGTGCATCTGCATCCTGCCTGACATCTGAAGAAGATGGAGCCAAAGAAAGGTACCAGGTCCAGTACCAAGAAAGTTGCCGGTGAGAAGAAGGAACAGAAAAAGGAAGTGCCATTAACCACGACTGGTGGTGTGCCGGCCAATGTTTTTATTGGCACCAAAAACGTTACGCCTGCAGCAGCGTTGTCCGGAAACCAAGCTGGGAGCAGCACAGCGGTCCAACCCCACCAACCTAGGCCCAAGGGATTTAGTGTCGCAGAGGTAGCCAGTCTACTAACGAGCAGCGATGTTGAAGAAATGTTATTACCGCAAAGTAGTACACAATCAGTTCAACGCAGGCGCAAACTCAGCAGATCAGTGTGCAGCTGCAACAAGAACAGCAGCAGCCGCCGCAACAAGAACAGCAGCAGCAGCCGCCGCAACAAGAACAGCAGCAGCAGCCGCCGCAACAAGAACAGCAGCAGCAGCCGCCGCAACAAGAACAGCAGCAGCAGCCGCCGCAACAAGAATACCAGCAGACGCCGCAACAGCCAACCATAGTAGTTGTTGCTCCTGACGTAGGGGCATTTCAGGAAATCGAGCTTCCTGCAGACAAAGTGGAGCAAAGTGAAACCACTGTTTCAGAAGATCTATTGTCTTCCAGACCACCAGCAAGGAAAAGGAGGCTTAGTCCATCATCTTCTTCTTCAAGCCCCGCTTCTGATGATCGAGATGCCACTTGGCTACCACCAGCTCAGTCTGAGAGTGATATATGCCACAAGACAATGCTTCTGAAAAGGAAGGTCCCAGAAAAACTTAGAGTTATGGAGGTAGATGTAGAAGAGGGGGGTGATGATGTTGATGAAGACGAGCCAGTCTTCACGCACATTACTCCCGCCCCAAAGGGATTGGAGACCAACATTCTCACCCTATCCAGAAAGGCTGCTACTGAGCGGGATGTAGCATGGATATCACCAACACAGGTTACACCACCACTACCTCCAGCTGCCATATTTTCCAAGGCCTGGCAGGGACCTACATCCAGCTCAAGCATCTCAGTAGGTAGTGGTAGTAAAAGTCACAGTCTAGGTGCACAGGGTCACATTTCAAGCACCCCCTCCAGTTCATCTGGTGTTGAAAGTGGAACATCCAGCAGTGCCAGAAAGTTCTCCTCCCCAGTTTGGGACTTCTTTGCTGTTAGCACCAAGGAGGACAACATTGCTATCTGCTCAATTTGTCGTCAAGGTGTCCGGCGTGGTAAGCTTGGTACAAACTATGGTACCGGAGGACAAGCAAGTCATCTAAGAATACACCACACTATCGTGTGGGAGGATCACCTACTTAAGTTAAAAGAAAGTAGAAAAACTCAACCCATTGAAGTTGGTCAGGATGAATCAGGAAGCGATATTATTGTGGTGGCAGGTGAAGAAGAGGGAGGCATTTCTAGCCCTGTCCCCAGTAGTGCAGTGGTAACGCCCACATCCTCCTCAGTAACATCAGAGTGGCACCGCAGTAAGAGCCATACTCAGAGTCAGGGTGAGACACCAAGGCGACCGATTACCTCAATGAGACAATCTGTGTCGTTGAGCCTTAGTGGGTTAATGAAAACAGCACCACAAAGGAAAGTAATCCAGCCTACCATTGAGAGCATGTTTAGGTTGGAGGGGCAGTTCCAACGTAACCACCCAACGGCACGATTGTACAATGCGAAGCTTGCTAAAATGTTAGCATTGGACCTTCTTCCTTTTTCATTTGTGGAAGGGGTGGGTTTTCTTGAATTTGTGTCTGCCATCTGCCCTAAATGGAAGGTTCCCAGCTGGTCCTATTTCGCAAGAATTGCTGTTCCGGCACTACATCATGATGTGCTGGAATTGGTTGGACAAGCTTTGCAGCAGAGTGCTGTGCACAATATCCACCTGACAACAGACATGCGGACCAGTTGCCAAGCCACAGATTACATGTGCATCACTGCACACTGGATCTCTTTTGTGGGGGTTAGAGATAAGCTATCTACACGAGGTGTTGTTGACACAGCTGCGATTTTTGAAGGTACTCGGAAACATGCAACTGTAGCCATGTTCGCCATGGAGAAATCTCATACGGCTGAAAACATTTTACACGAGTTTCGCACCAAGGTTTTGGAATGGCTGCGGTCCAGAGGGCTTGGTATTGGTTTTGTTGCCACAGACAATGGCAGTAATGTACTTAAGGCCATGGAACTTGGTTCCTATTTCAGGGTTCCATGTTTGGCGCACTGCATAAACATTATAGTTCAAGACTTTCTTAAAAAAGAACCCATAGTCAGCAATTTACTGGCCATCTGCCGAAGAATATGCACTCATTTCAGCCATTCTTTTAAAGCTAGGAAGTAGCTGAGGATCATCCAACGTGAACAAAGGATGCCAGTCAAGGCACTCATCCAGGAGGTGGCAACACGTTGGAACTCAACGTATTACATGCTTGATCGTCTGTACGAACAGTACAGGTCACTCCATGAATATGTCTGGAACAGAAGCGGGGATGCTAGTGTTAAAGGCATGAACCTTGAGATGGATCAATGGACCCTAATTAAATGCCTGACTGAGATGCTGTCTCCTTTTGAGGTCTTCACACGTGAAGTCAGCAAGGAGGACTGTACAATGGGCCAAGCTATCCCATTATTGCAAATGCTAGAGCATGAGCTGAATAATGTGTCTGAATCATACAAAGGTGTAGAGGACAGAAGGCAAGCCCATGACTTGGTGGAGAGCTTATCCCGGCGCTTAGCTGAAAATGTAAGGATACAAAATAAAATTTTGTCACAAGAACATTACATTTGTGCCACAATTCTGGATCCACGTGCAAAATTAGCACTGAAGACATTCTTTGCTTTTTCCGAAATTGATGTTGCCCGCTACAAAAGCAGCCAGGAAGTTGGAAAACAAACGGCAGCTAATTAAAAGCCCGCAAGATCAACCCACAAGAAGTACTGAAGCAGGCCATGCAGGATCAAGTGCAACTTCGTCGGCTGAGGGCAGGGCAATCACAACACTCACCATCACTATCGACCACAGAAACAATAACTTGATCATTAGGTCGAGTACAATCATTATCATTACAGGATTGGTATCTAAAGTTAGGCTTTAATAAGCACAGTGCTGATGCACAGAAAAAACAGCACGAAAGCTTACCAGCAGCAACCCTCAACATTGAGCGGATGGTCCAGGCCTATCTGGACGACCCAACAGAGGTGTACATTGATCAAAACCCATTGCAGTATTGGTATAGGAAAAGGTCTGAATGGCCACAGCTCAGCAGGCTGGCGATAAGCTATCTGGTTTGCCCTGTCGCAAGTGTCTCTTCCGAACGTGTTTTCAGTGCTGCTGGTTCCATTGTAACATTGAGAAGGACCAGTCTATCGCCAAAAAACGTGGAGAGGTTAACAATGATCAAAATGAATCAGCACTTCATACCACCGAATTACACAATACATGAAGCAATGGAGGAAGATGAGGACAGCGGCTCAGGTGACGGAAGTATTGTGTCAGATGATTACCTACCACTGGCTGAACCCCCAGAGTTTGAGGACGAGCTATACTTCCCTGACAATTAGGCTCGCACTTACTGTGTTCCTCCCTTTTTTCCACCTTTGTTTATGTGTCTGTCGTTCCGGTTTTAAACTTGTGAATCACAACAAATCCATTACCACCGTCTTCTACTCTTCTAATTTAATATGCAAGTTTCAGGTGTCTGCTATTTGACAGTACAGTCCTCCGAATCCAGCTCCTCCGCTCCATCATATTGAATCTCCTGCTCAATTCCATTTCCCTCATGAATGATGATTGGATGATGGTAACAACAAATTCAAACTTTCCTAGTCCTTCCAAAAGAAGTGGAGCATGAATCAGATGACTACTATAGCTATCCTCCTTTCAGAGCCGAGAGAGACTGGCCATTAACTGAAAATAAGATGGAACAGGTAATGATTGATGCCATGCATTGGACGCAGAGTCGCAGACTGAATGATTTAGATTTTGTTGTGTTTGTTGTGCATGAATTTATGTAATTGTCCACTGCCACTAATCAACGTTCTACAGAACACACTAAACTTAACGCAAGGTAAATTCAATTGTCCCCTTATTGCAAATATTAAATTTGTAATTCTCCTACAGCTGGGTGATACATTGCTTTTAATTCAATACAGGAAGGGGACTCACTCAATCTGCGCAATGAGTATGATTGACACAACAGACCCGTCCATCATGATGATGGCGAAATAGACGGCACGTTAACTTAAGATGAGAAGGAACAGGTAATGACAATTAATGGCATGCATTGGACACCTGATTCAGAGCGATTGGTCTTTGTGTTTTCGTTGTTTGTTTGTTGTGCACAAAGTGAAGTTAAAGTGTACTAGTAATCTATCTTTCAGTACACAATAAAGAATGACTCAAGTCAGTAATATTTATATTTCTACTCTTGTTGTGTCATAAAAAGTTTACTTATACTGCAGGCCGATCTTCACAGACAGTCAGTAAAAGTATCGGAGATGATGATGAAGTCAGGAGGACGTTTAATGAGTGGCATAAAACGGAAAAGCATAAAGGTAAACACGTCAACAACAACCACAGCAGACACAAATGTCTATGTAGAAGTGGAATAGAGTGTAGCGGTGGGATGTCTGCAGTGCATTGATTTTACGAACTGAAACTGTAAAATGCAATGTTTGGAATGGATAATGTGCTTTGCGTTTGTCCAACTCTTTGAGAAAAAAAAAGGACTCTAAAGTGTTAACGTAGGATGTGCTACTGCTAAGCACTGTGGGCCTGCTCTCTCCTGTTAGTGTTGAAGGTCAATGCTGGAAACAGACTAGAGTAGTAGAGATGATGCATACATGCCACCTCGGAAAGTGTTCTTGTTGCACTACACCATAACTTGTGCATTTATTTAACTTTCTTTCTCAATATCCCCTTTGGTTTTCCATCTACAATTACAGGCCGGGCCTTGCCCGAAACTTTGTAAAACATTACAATGCATAATTACCTTACCAATAAATCACCTTTTTTTTCCAGCCGGGCAGTGGCGAATGGCGAGGCGACACACCCAAGATTGATGGACGAGAGGAGCAAGAGGAATGCCGAGATGCAAATCCAGTCCACATTTTTGACCAGGATAACACAGTAACAGTATCCACTTTTATCTCCTTTTAAATAATTTGATTAATATTTTGTATACAATCTTTACAACAGTGTGTTCTTGGAGTTGTTATTATCATCATTAGGTTTGCTCTGTGTTTACGAATCTTCCCTACCAATATTTAAAATTTCTATTTGATATCTGTAAAAGTATTAAGTCCGGAACAGAACAAGAACTAGAAGTGTATGTAATCCGGGTCTCTCATCATCATGCATGCATTGCCTTTTTCTCCCTTAACATATGGATATGGTAGTCTTCAATGATTGTCGTTTGTTTGTCTATGTATGCATACTGTTTTTCTATGTCAAACCTTTCCCAAAAAACCCCTTCCCATCCATTCAACAAACCCTAACCCTCTTCCCCCGGGCTGTGTGACTTATTGTCGAGGTGTAACTAAATTAAATGTACACCAATACTTAATCACACACTTGCTGGGGCGGATGTGGTGAAAGCAACACTACTTCAATTTCAAGGCAGAGCGATGATCTTCTTCTGCTTGCCCACCCATGAGTAGGATATTTCAGAGATTATTTTATTTAACAAAGGAACATATACCTCAGCATGAATTGCCGGCATTGATTGGATTTGTTTGTTGTCATTCCTCATATACAGCACTAACTGTTAGGCTGTAGGCCTAGTCAAGTGACTCGACACAACTATAGTTTGTAACTCTGTCTAGTAGGCTATCCCAACCACCATTATGTTTTTTTGTCAAATATTTGAGCATATTATTGTTGCTCGGTAAGTTCTGTACTGTACTTCATTCTACTACTTCTCTAACAGTCTCTCAAAGGCGATTGACTGTCTCCTTTTCTTTTTTTGCAAATGCTGCCGCCCTGCCAGTGTCTACTACTACTACTATGCTACCACCACCACCACCCCAATCATGGCATGTATGAAAAAGAAAACCATCTTCACCATGCAGCCAGTGCTGTGCCACAGTTGGAAATAAACATCAAGCACCGGTAAGAGAGAAGTTTGGGGGAGGCAGAATTAATAATGGACGTGTTGTCAATGATTTCATTTTCACACACCAGTACAAAGAATGCATAGACTAGAGGACAGACTGAAAGTACTAGAAGGACAAGTCAATGAGTGAGGTGTGTCGCATCTATCTGTTTGTGTCTTATACAGGCAGCCAATTATTTAAATCAAACACAGGCTATGGGCGGCCATGCACCAGCAAGGAAACAGTGTGATGTAAAACAGTTACCCCACCTACAAAACATTAACAACATAGCATGTAACATAGAAAAATATATTTAATTTACCCTAACAAAAATAAACTAAACCCACAAAAGCTGACCCACCCCCCTCCCTAACCCCAACCAATGTCCATAGGAGAAAAAAAGTCTGTAACGCCCAAACAAGTTCCCACCCACCCACCCAAACAAGAATTAAAAAAGGGGCAGAACAGGATGACAGGGACTAAGTGGTGGGGCGGGACTCAAGGAGGACACGCATCTGGCGCATCTGGCCCTCTAAAGAGGCGACGCGGCGTCTAAGGGCGCGGCAGTTGCAGCCACAGTGGGGGGGGCACCGGAGATGGCACTACAGTGGCGGCAGGCAGCCGCCAGACGGTGGCGCCGTACCGCTGGAGGGCGGTGGCTGGGGCCCGGGGCACTGGAGGAGGCTTCAACAATTGCTGCCGGTATTCCAGCTGGATGGCCTCCAGCTTCCGGCGCCGTGCCTTGGCGGCCAACTCCTTTCGATTTTGTTTCGGAGTAGCTGTGTATCAAAAAGAAAAAAACAAGACAATTGTAAAATATACTCTTAGAAAAACAGTAAGACAAGTTAATTATTTATACACATAGTGGCATGGTAGAGTAGCACTTTAAAGCACAGTAGTACATAACATTTTAAATCTCGCCCGTCCTTCTTCCTTCCACCAGTCTTTCACTTTTTAGTTGAACAGTGCACCAGGTGCTCTTCTCCATAAAACTTTCAAAGCGGAGTTGAAATCAGATAGATGAGGCCATTGGTTACTCAATACTCCCGCTCCTATGCCAATTAAAGGGAATTCTAGTCTTCTAGTTCACTCTTCAAACGTCACCAACAACTCATACTTACTTACGACATCGGATAGCGGGTGTACTTTGTCTGCCCACCATCCTCACGCTAAAAAGGGTGGGGGTCCCGTGGGGACAATTAATTAGGATGATGCGCCCGGCACAGTGGCGGGCGCATCATATTTTTTTCTTTACATTCTGGGTGGCGTTGCCGAAAGCAATGCTAAAAATACATGTTGTGCTGCTTTTCCAAGCACAACATGACGGGCCCCGCACGGAGCCTGTCACTTTTTGCTTTGAAAGGCGGGGGGTACCATAGCATAGGTACGTAACCTCCAGGGGGCCCCCAAGCATACTCTGCAATGTCTGAATGCCTTTCCGTGGCGGACGGCAATGCCGCCACGCAAAGGCATTCCAAAATGCAGATTATATGGCTGGCGGTGTGTTCAGAGAGACACCACCGCCATATTGAACCCTTTTCCGCCTGATCGACATGTGGGGGGTCTGAATGTTGTCTACAGGGATGGCGGGAGGTTTGCCCCTGCGGTGTCGGCAGTGAATTCCAGCCGGCCCAGCGGGGGCAATACGCCCACCATCCTAATGGGGCCCTAAGTCACAACTGTACAGTATACATATACATACAGTACACCCTTGCAGTGAGTGTACTGTCAAGTTCAACAATAGTTAAGGACTATGAATCTAACTTACCGCCGCCTGCCACTGGTGCTGCCACTGGTGCTGCCACTCCCCCTACTGCTATCTGCAGCAACTGCCGCATCCTCGCCCTCCGCGTCGCCTTCGCTGGCCCTGGCAATGGTGGTCGGTAGTGCGCCTAGAAAACATTACACATTTATTAGGCGTCATATACACCTCCCCCCTATTGATCAGTAGCAAGGTTGAAAAATGAGTTAATACTAACATACATTACTAGTACAAATCAGGTAGTAGTAGAGTAGACACTAATAGTTATATATGATCATTGTAGCCTTTGCTTAATTAGCCCTAGCCATGCTACCATTTTACCTTTGTGTCTTTTATTTTTGCACATGTGACGTTACCTTGCAGCTTCTTGTATAAGACACCTTTGAGCCCACATGACCTGCCTCACACTGCTACTGTCTAGTCTACGCGCTGCGTACAAGTGGTCAACAAAAACATTAACAAGCCACTTGACAAGGAAGTACTGGTGTACTACTGTTACTGTTAGTCCATATTGCTTATCCATAAATGCTACACTTTTTGGCACGGCTGAGAAATGCTTGCAAGTTGCAATATACTAACGCACACCATTTCATTTTTCGCATTACAGACGGAAGATTCCCTTCTACGAACCAGAGCTTCTGAATGATGCAACAACTACCAGTACTAGGTTCTTCTAAGGTGAGGGGTCCCTTCACTCACATATTCATTTATAAATTTATATAAACTAAATTCTTAGGGGATGGTGGTGCTGCCTTCCACCACTGTTCAGTTATCATGATTTAATCCCCAACTGTATAAGTGTAACAATGTATATTGTTTTAATGTTATTGATTTTCCGGTTGGTGCTACATTTTATAATAAAACAGTGTACAGAGCTTCTCAATTTGAAATAAACATTTTGAACTTACATAGACTTGGTGGTATTTGGTGTGGACTAACTTACACGAGTGAGCAAATTAAAGTAAGGGTGTGCATGTGCATTGCTTCCACGACTGAGAGGTTGGGTGTGTTATGTTCTGGGTTGTCTACTTGTTGGGTATCTTGGGGGGAGGGTTCCGAGACCTAATAGTTATGACAAGACAGTAATATAGTCAAGCAGTGGAATTGTGGTGGGTGCGGAATTTCTGATTGAGGTGTGCGAGGAAGGTCCAACCTACCATCACCAACATCCTATTTTCTGGTGCAAATGTCTGTGTATGTGCAAGGTCCCTACAACAGTAGTATGTCCTATAGGCTATCATATCAAAATAGTGATAAATCTGGTAGGGCTGTTGTTGCTGTGAATTTTCAAATCCTCAAGATTAAAAAAGACTCAAGATCAATAACAGTAAAAGTAGTACAAGACGACGACCCAAAGGATTGGACTCAATGGCTCGAGCTACTGGTGAATATGAGTTTTATATTACAACCTTTCACATAAAGAGTGGCACTGGCCAACTGGGCAAGACTAGCTACTACAGTACAGACAGACTGATAGTATGTAGTAGTAGTAGTACTGAGAGTCATCATAGCGGAGGCAGGGATAAGATTTTTGAAACCGTACAGATTGAAGGATAATTGTTGGTAAAAAAATCTGCCGCGTCTAAGGGCGCGGCAGTTGCAGCCACAGTGGGGGGGGCACCGGAGATGGCACTACAGTGGCGGCAGGCAGCCGCCAGACGGTGGCACCGTACCGCTGGAGGGCGGTGGCTGGGGCCCGGGGCACTGGAGGAGGCTTCAACAATTGCTGCCGGTATTCCAGCTGGATGGCCTCCAGCTTCCGGCGCCGTGCCTTGGCGGCCAACTCCTTTCGATTTTGTTTCGGAGTAGCTGTGTATCAAAAAGAAAAAAACAAGACAATTGTAAAATATACTCTTAGAAAAACAGTAAGACAAGTTAATTATTTATACACATAGTGGCATGGTAGAGTAGCACTTTAAAGCACAGTAGTACATAACATTTTAAATCTCGCCCGTCCTTCTTCCTTCCACCAGTCTTTCACTTTTTAGTTGAACAGTGCACCAGGTGCTCTTCTCCATAAAACTTTCAAAGCGGAGTTGAAATCAGATAGATGAGGCCATTGGTTACTCAATACTCCCGCTCCTATGCCAATTAAAGGGAATTCTAGTCTTCTAGTTCACTCTTCAAACGTCACCAACAACTCATACTTACTTACGACATCGGATAGCGGGTGTACTTTGTCTGCCCACCATCCTCACGCTAAAAAGGGTGGGGGTCCCGTGGGGACAATTAATTAGGATGATGCGCCCGGCACAGTGGCGGGCGCATCATATTTTTTTCTTTACATTCTGGGTGGCGTTGCCGAAAGCAATGCTAAAAATACATGTTGTGCTGCTTTTCCAAGCACAACATGACGGGCCCCGCACGGAGCCTGTCACTTTTTGCTTTGAAAGGCGGGGGGTACCATAGCATAGGTACGTAACCTCCAGGGGGCCCCCAAGCATACTCTGCAATGTCTGAATGCCTTTCCGTGGCGGACGGCAATGCCGCCACGCAAAGGCATTCCAAAATGCAGATTATATGGCTGGCGGTGTGTTCAGAGAGACACCACCGCCATATTGAACCCTTTTCCGCCTGATCGACATGTGGGGGGTCTGAATGTTGTCTACAGGGATGGCGGGAGGTTTGCCCCTGCGGTGTCGGCAGTGAATTCCAGCCGGCCCAGCGGGGGCAATACGCCCACCATCCTAATGGGGCCCTAAGTCACAACTGTACAGTATACATATACATACAGTACACCCTTGCAGTGAGTGTACTGTCAAGTTCAACAATAGTTAAGGACTATGAATCTAACTTACCGCCGCCTGCCACTGGTGCTGCCACTGGTGCTGCCACTCCCCCTACTGCTATCTGCAGCAACTGCCGCATCCTCGCCCTCCGCGTCGCCTTCGCTGGCCCTGGCAATGGTGGTCGGTAGTGCGCCTAGAAAACATTACACATTTATTAGGCGTCATATACACCTCCCCCCTATTGATCAGTAGCAAGGTTGAAAAATGAGTTAATACTAACATACATTACTAGTACAAATCATGTAGTAGTAGAGTAGACACTAATAGTTATATATGATCATTGTAGCCTTTGCTTAATTAGCCCTAGCCATGCTACCATTTTACCTTTGTGTCTTTTATTTTTGCACATGTGACGTTACCTTGCAGCTTCTTGTATAAGACACCTTTGAGCCCACATGACCTGCCTCACACTGCTACTGTCTAGTCTACGCGCTGCGTACAAGTGGTCAACAAAAACATTAACAAGCCACTTGACAAGGAAGTACTGGTGTACTACTGTTACTGTTAGTCCATATTGCTTATCCATAAATGCTACACTTTTTGGCACGGCTGAGAAATGCTTGCAAGTTGCAATATACTAACGCACACCATTTCATTTTTCGCATTACAGACGGAAGATTCCCTTCTACGAACCAGAGCTTCTGAATGATGCAACAACTACCAGTACTAGGTTCTTCTAAGGTGAGGGGTCCCTTCACTCACATATTCATTTATAAATTTATATAAACTAAATTCTTAGGGGATGGTGGTGCTGCCTTCCACCACTGTTCAGTTATCATGATTTAATCCCCAACTGTATAAGTGTAACAATGTATATTGTTTTAATGTTATTGATTTTCCGGTTGGTGCTACATTTTATAATAAAACAGTGTACAGAGCTTCTCAATTTGAAATAAACATTTTGAACTTACATAGACTTGGTGGTATTTGGTGTGGACTAACTTACACGAGTGAGCAAATTAAAGTAAGGGTGTGCATGTGCATTGCTTCCACGACTGAGAGGTTGGGTGTGTTATGTTCTGGGTTGTCTACTTTTTGGGTATCTTGGGGGGAGGGTTCCGAGACCTAATAGTTATGACAAGACAGTAATATAGTCAAGCAGTGGAATTGTGGTGGGTGCGGAATTTCTGATTGAGGTGTGCGAGGAAGGTCCAACCTACCATCACCAACATCCTATTTTCTGGTGCAAATGTCTGTGTATGTGCAAGGTCCCTACAACAGTAGTATGTCCTATAGGCTATCATATCAAAATAGTGATAAATCTGGTAGGGCTGTTGTTGCTGTGAATTTTCAAATCCTCAAGATTAAAAAAGACTCAAGATCAATAAGAGTAAAAGTAGTACAAGACGACGACCCAAAGGATTGGACTCAATGGCTCGAGCTACTGGTGAATATGAGTTTTATATTACAACCTTTCACATAAAGAGTGGCACTGGCCAACTGGGCAAGACTAGCTACTACAGTACAGACAGACTGATAGTATGTAGTAGTAGTAGTACTGAGAGTCATCATAGCGGAGGCAGGGATAAGATTTTTGAAACCGTACAGATTGAAGGATAATTGTTGGTAAAAAAATAGCATTTGGAAACAAACAATAGTTTGTGAAAAATATGGGGCAGTAAAAGTTATGGAATAAGAATTATTATTAAAAACAAGAAGACTTACTGGGGCCAGCAGAGGAGCCCTCAGCGGTGTCCTCCTGGTGGTGTTCTGACTGTCCCGCCGACTGCCCACTCCCTGTCTGTATGCCCCTGGGTGCTGATGAACAGGAAAGATATAAGAAAGAGACAAACATTGATGGATGGTGTCAAACAAATACAATATTTTTCAACAACGGTCAAAAAACACTTATGTAAACAACAATTGCAATAACTAATTTGACCGATCTCATCTGGTCAACAAGTAATATCGGGGGATTCGCAGTTCGACTACTTAAGTTACTATTTATCAACAGTAATCCAGTCTTCCATTCTGATTCCAGAATACTAAGTTACAACTAAGCCTAAGTACAACGTACCACCCAACCTAGCCCACCTATTCCAGGCATGCCAATTGTACATTAAGTATGCATTTGCACTGTATTCCTCAACAATGCATATGGTCAAATCATGAAGGACACATGACTACATTTTTTGTATACACCAAATTTTGGTTTGATTGATTGATGCTGATCTGCTAGTGCTAACTGCTAAGCCTACCACAACTCATTGAACAAACTAGTAAAAGGTTCTAATAAAGACTGCCGTACTAGCAGCACGTCACGTAACTGAGTGAGGGGGCATCATGTATACCACTAACAAATTAGAAGCTCATACAAAGTACCTAAACCTAAGTATCAATCCGCCCCTATCTATTAGTGACAGGACAAAGTAAGGAGTGGACCAGAGTCACTGCAGCATTACGTAACTTAATTTCTCTAAAATAAACTCGTAAAGAATCACGCTAAGCAAGCGCAAACGCAAAGCTGCAAACAAATAAGATTAGTAGTAGCGCAGAAGAGCACCTGTGTCATAATCACAGAAGACTTTTAAACGTTATTAACCTGGAATGTATTGTAAGCAGCAACATTCTAGCTGGTTGGAAGGAAAAAAAGATATTCACAATATATAACACAGAGCAGAAGAACAGACACAAAGTTGTAATAATTAAATAGGTACTCACCAAGCCCCGGGACCTCCACTCCTAGTAGGTCCAGCAGGTCCTGCTCACGGTCCAGGATGTCGGACCACCGGTGCGTCAGCTGCGCCTGGGTGCGCCGGACACCAGAGAAGTGCGACACTGCCCGGCGCACCTTCCCCCACCGCTGCCGACGCTCCCGGAGTCCGTACCCGGACCCAGGCCTGCCACCTGCAGCCAGGGTTGAGGGGAGGTGGCGCTGCACAAAGAAAATTAGTGTAGCCAACTCCACCTCCCCAAATAAGGTCCGTGCCTGCATCCCTTGTGGGCGCCGCCTTCCGCAAGGAAGGCGGTCGCGGCTCTGGCTGCGACGGCAAACAGCCCTACCCTTAGACATGGTTCTGGGGACGGGGCGGGAAAGAAAAGGTAAAAAAAATAAAGGAGTAAAGGAAATAAATAGCAGGCAATAGAAAGAGAGAAAAAGTAGCTAAAAACCCCCAAAAAAGTAGACAAAAAACAAAAATATAGAAGCAGGAAAATAGTTAGAGAAATAATAAGTAAGAAAGATCTAAAAAAAGTGGCTATCAACAAAGGATTGAAAAGATTTTTGGAGGATTCAAAATCAGGCCCCAGAACCATGCAATAGAGTGAAAAACAAGATGGCCGTGCCCATTGCGACCACGTGCGCAAGTTCGCGCGATATTTTCTCCCCGAGCAAGCAAAAAGCAACGCGATCAAGTAAAAGCGGTTGCGAACAGGAAATATCGACCGCGAACGGGCGCGAACATGCATTGCTCGACCCGGAACAGGAAGTAAGCATCGCGAGAGGGCGGGACAAGTGAAAACTAGATGGCCGCACCCGTGAGCAACCGCATGGGTAAGTTGGCGACCCGCGATCACGCAAAAAATACAGCGAAAAGGCGGGAAAAAAACGTCCGCGTCTTCGCGATATTTCCGGCGTGTTTGCGGAGATTTTTAACATTTTCGCGATAAATTGCGATAGTTAATATCGCAAATTACGCCCACCCCTACTTTCAATACCAGCAGTAGACTATCAGTTAACTCCCTGATGAGCAGTAGCTTTGCTACAGTGATCTAATGAACAACTAGAGTGCTAACATTCTGAATTTATGGCAAATGTGTGACACATCTGAATGCCTTCTTGATGGAAAGAAAGCATTTCCTACTGAGGAAACTGTAGTAAATGAGGAAATTAGGAAACTTCATAACAAATAAGTCTCCCAAGATGGCCACCAGAGAAAAAAGAGCCCAAATGTAGCACACATATCGCCCAGATGTAGCCCACATATAGCCCAATGACAGAAGTGTAAAACACTTTTTATTTTTAGTTTTTCTGCAGTTTTATATAGTGCAGACTGGTCAGGTATTGGAGCGTTACATCTTACTTGGACCCCCTTATTGCGTATTTTGCACGAAGTACATGAGATTGATCTTGCGAAACATTGAACTTTACGATTCTGTTAACCTGAAGTTGCTCTGAACCGGGCTTTGTAACACCCGTTTTTACCTACTGGTTTTAATTAATTCTCACTGTTTTGTATTAGGAAAGAGGATTTACTGTTTTTATGTACACTTTTATGATCTATGTTTCTAAATCAGATCGAATAAAGTTTAATGAATTCTATGGCAGGACGGAGGCGAGGATTATGCATATCTTTCCTCACTATATTTGCATAGTAGTTCAAAGAAAATGTAACACAACAATCATTAAACAAAAGACTACACAACCCATGAACCATTAGGGGGGTAGTCTCCAAGGCAACTATAGTCCAATCATATCACAGTCCATCATATATAATATTGTGACATCCCTTCCGCTTCCTCTTTCTTCACTGCTTGTCAGTTAAGTGCATTCCTTACATTCTTGGCTTAATCTGACGTTGTTGCTGTTTGTATAGCGGTTTCTTGTGCACGTTATTAGCATTATTGCCTTGGTATTGTTTCATACTCCCTGCGCAGCAATTTCTTGCCCGAGAGCGTTCTCCCTCTTGCAGTTTCTCCCGCTGTGCGCTCTGCGCGTGGTGAGATCCTGTCAGGCGTGTCTGGTCCGAGCGAGGCAGCTCCGTCGAGCGCTCCCGCTGGTCTTTACGCACGTTTGGAAATCCTGTCACTCCTTTAGTGCCCACTTGATTCCTGACCAACCCTCACCTAATTTTGACACCGCTACGCGATGATTTCCCCACACGGCCACGTTAGTGACCAGTGCCACCTGGTGGTGATAATTGGTATTGCGCCTCAGTCTATTCTTATAACAGCTTCGGGGAAAGCCCAGCTGTTGGAGCATCGGCGAGGGGGCTGCCTTAAGGATTTTAAGGGCATTTGTTCTGTGCTCACACCCTCTGCCATCATGTCTTCTCCAGAAGATCATTTTTACTCCTCCTACCAGGAAGTGGAGGAGGAATGGCCCCCCAACTTCTTCCTCCAGCAGTGGACCAAGCCCTCTCTCTGGCTATTTCTAGGGCGCTGGCTCCTCTTAGGGATCAGGTTGATAAGCTGGCGAAAAGCACCGAGCAACCCTGGGGTGTTCAGTGACCCAGATCTGGTGGTGGCGGGTCCCAGTAGCTCCCAGATGGGAAATAAAAGGGCTGTTAAGCATAACGCGGGGCACTTAGAAGGATTTGATAAACTTACGGAGACCTTCCTTAAGAATGCGCAAATGCTAAAACAAGCACCCTGCCGGGAGGAGGAGGACTCCGGAGAAAATTGCGACGCTGTCACCACTATTGTAGACCCCGACAGTGGGTTTCCCTTAGAGGGAGAGGGTGTATCAGAGGACGATTTCTCCTCCGGTGAGAATAAGGACTCGGGGCGTCCCTGGCATCCAGAGTCCCACTCCTCTCAGTCCCAGGTTGGGACATGTTCGAGCCTACCCAAATTTACCATCCTAGGTCGGCAGAGTGGTCCCCTGACACCAAAGTGGCAGAGTATGTGGTGGGGAAAATCCATCAACCCCTTGAAAAGGATGTCAGGAACAGGATGAGGGGAGAATGCCCCAGGCCCTCACTGAAGGGGAAGGTAGCACACACGCCTGAAATTGATGAGAAACTATGTTGCTTTTTCTCCAAGTATATGAGGGATCCCAAGAAAGGAACTGATAGGTCTTGGACGTGGTAGGGCCCTTGACCCAAATTATTCAATTGGCGGAGCGTTCAAAAGAGTCAGGATCTCCTTTGTCCACGGATATTGTGGCTGGTTGGGTGCACTACCCTAAACCCTAAAACACTACCCCCAGCGCAACACCCTACACTACCCAAGCATAACTGCACTACCCGGCCTAAACCCTAAAACACTACCACCAGCATGACTCCCTACACTACCCAAACACCACTGCACTACCCTAAACCCTAAATCTACCCCCGGCACAACCCCCTACACTACACAAACACCACTGCACTACCCTAAACCCTAAAACACTACCCCCAGCATGACCCCTACACTACTGCACTACCCTAAACCCTAAAACACTACCCCAGCACGACCCCCTACACTACCCAAACACCACTGCACTACCCTAAACCCTAAAACACTACCCCCAGCACGTCCCCCTATACTACTGCACTACCCTAAACCCTAAAACACTACCCCAACACGACCCCCTACACTACCCAAACAGCACTGCACTACCCTAAACCCTAAAACACTACCCCAGCATGACCCCCTACACTACCCAAACACCGCAGAACTACTCTAAACCCTAGAAAAAAAAACACCCCATGCCCAATCCCCCTTACCTCTCACTCCTCGTGGTTCCTCTCTCCTCATGGTTCCTGCTTCACGTCGTCTCTGAGGGGCGGTGTACGTCGTTGTGAGGGAAAGGAACAGCCTCTGTTTCCTTACAACAACGTGGATCATCTACATGTTTTTTAGAACGCATGGTCATTTACCATACATACCTTTACAACAAAATTTGTTGTAAAGGCATGCGTGGTAAATGACCATGCGTTCTAAATAATGTGTAGTAATGACTTTGCGATGTACAACGCATGCGCGGTAATGCATGCGTTGTAATGGTATCGCGAAGTAAAAAAGTCGTTGTAACGGCTGTTTACTGATCGAAGCTGGCCCCTGTTCTTCAGTGAGACGTTTATTTGATTAATTAGGAGGAAGGAATGTGGTTTTTTTACCTAAAAGTGCATTCCCAGCTGTTGTATTGTGAAAGTGTCTGCGTGGCCTGGTTTCACTTCCGGTGAGAAAGTGGAAGAGTCTGTTTGGATCTAAAGGAGTTCTGTTGTTGGACGGGGTCGGCGTGACACGTCATCAGAAAACATAGCTAATGGAAAGCGTCCTCCCTGAAGTGTAGAGCAGTGCCATGAGAGGTCAACGAGTGTGCGTCCCACCGCAGTATGACCGTACCGCGTGACCCATGTGCCGACTCCAGTGTACGGGAGGCAGAAGCGGCATCACAGGTCCTCTTGAAGACCGTTGTAGCACTAATTCTACATTTTGGTACTAGGGCATTTTAACTTTGTTGTTCCTGCCAGATACAATGAGAAGATCCTGTGTTATTCAGTGCCCTCGTTACCTTTTTTGTGGGCTGGGCACCCCACCTCATGTGCCATCTGCAGGGTCTCTGCCCTCGGATCACTGGTTTCGGTTTCTGGAGTAGCAATATAAACAGTTGTTCCCAAAGGACTAGACTGAACACTAAGGTGAATATCCCCTGCACCAGCATTCCACCGAAATTCTTTCCTAGCTCTCCCACGTTGACGAGGACGTCATAATAGCACGGCTCCACTCGCGACACCGTATGATGTCATCGGAGCCATAAGAGGACCTCGTTGGCGTGTTGACATCAGTTCCACCCATTTTTTCTGTGCCACCGAGGCAAACAGGCGGACCGAGACATTTTCACATGTATACATAGTATAATAAATATATATATATATTCACTGAAAAAAACATAGGTTTCAGGCACGTTGTAGTTAGAAATTAGCATTTAAAAAACCTTAGAAATTCACTCAAAAAACCATAGGTTTCAGGGGCGTTATAGTTAGTTGGACATTTCACTCGTACAATACCATAGAAATTCCCACGTTATAGTTAGTTCAGCTAACTATAACCCGCGGGCCCGCAATGCACTTTGGATGATGTCACATATAACATCACTCATGACATGGTCAGTGACATCACTAATGACATCACTGATAACATCTCAAATGACATCACTGATGACATCATCCAGTGAATGTGTGTTTTTCTGAAAATTAATTATGTTTTATATATGTATATCCCAAGGTCGATGGAAGAATAAATGGGTATATAAGTGTCTAAATGGATGATTGTTTTTTGTAAAACTGATTGTATAACTGACTGATTAAGTGTATCTTAGTGAATACATGGGTTAGTGAGTAATGTTTAAATATGTAAATATCTGTATCAGTCTCACACTTTGTGTATAAGTGGCTGCATGGGTTGGTGAGTAGCTGCATGAGTGTCTATATGGGTTATTAGTTGGTTTTTAGGTCTCGACTGCGTGGGCTGCGCACATGCGCAGTCTCGCTGGCGAGATTCAATGTTTTTAGGGCAGATTCAGTAAAGGGCTTTGAGCCCACCCCTCTTTCCCATTGGCTGGGCGTCACCGTTTATGCTAAACGGTGGCAAGCCATTGAGAAAGAGCTCTTTGTGAAGTTTACTTTTGGCTCTTTCAGATGGCCCACTTGGACGGGCTCGTCTGCTTTCCTTCTGCCGTAAAAGGTTTCTCATCTTTATGGGGCCCTGTGTTTAAACACATGGCCCCATAAAGACAAGAAACCTTTTAAGCAGACGAGCCCGTCCAAGTGGGCCGCCTGAAAGAGCCAAAAGTAAACGTCACAGGACATACTTAATGAGTTCCAATGCCTGGAGCAGGCGGGCCCCTGCGCCGGAGTTAGAGGGGGCTCGGTGACTGTGGGCAGACTTCTCCCTGTTCTCTATTTTTGACACCAGAGTCGGGACGTAGTTACCATTGGTGCTGAAAGTGTAGTGGCCTCGAGGGGCCCTGGAAGGGGGGAGCAGAGTCCAGGTGCCTCTAGGCGGTTCTCAGTGGCCCCTGGCGTGCTGCAGGACCCCATATGCGCCTGCCTTTCTCATCAGCCTCGTGTCGCCGCCAAGAGAAGGCCATGCACTTTTACTGGTACATTCCACAGATTTTCCAACCATTGCAGCACCGTCCCTGGCGGAGCACTGTGGCGCCTGCTGCCCCCATTACTTTTTATTCCTTTCAGAGATTCCAGATCTAAGTTCTCTTCAGCGCTTTTCTTTCCATTTTACATCCTTTTCATGCGTCACTTTCGAGGGTGGGGTGTAATTGGGCATAGAACTAAAACTGTGCTCCCTGCAGCACCAAATGGAGCTGATTCCACCTGAGAGGCCAAACAATGAATGGCATTGAGGTTAAACCTCCGCTTAATCTACAGGGGCCTCAATGAGGCACCAAGACTAAACGATGGGCAGCCAATATCGGGGGGAGCAGAGTCCAGGTGCCTCTAGGCGGTTCTCAGTGGCCCCTGGCGTGCTGCAGGGCCCGATGGGCGCCTGCCCTTTTTATCAGCCTCGTGTCGCCGCCAAGAGAAGGCCTCACACTTTTACTGGTACATTCCACAGATTTTCCAACCATTGCAGCACCGTCCCTGGTGGAACACTCCGGCGCCTGCTGCCCCCATTACTTTTTATTCCTTTCAGAGGTTCCAGATCTAAGTTCTCTTCAGCCCTTCTCTTTCCATTTTACATCCTTTTCACATGTCACTTTCGAGGGTGGGGTGTAATTGGGCATATAACTGAAACTGTGCTCCCTGCAGCACCAAATGGAGCTGATCCCAGCTGAGAGGCCAAACAATTAATGGCATTGAGGTTAAACCTCCGCTTAATCTACAGGGGCCTCAACGAGGCACCAAGACTAAACGATAGGCAGCCAATATCACTCGAAACGGCTGAGTGCTAATACCCAGTTGCCATTAGTAACTGGGATGCACTGGGATGTTCTCAGTAGCAGATCGGTAGTGACGCAAAGCATCATATGTCAGTGGCTGGGTCCAGGAGAAACCACTCCTAAGCTACTGAAGAGAGGTGCGCTTCCGGGAGGAGGAATGCAAGGCTGGAGAGAGAGAGCAGGGCAGTACAGGTGAGGTAAGGGGAGCTGAGGTAAGGGAGTGTAGAGCTGCAGAGAGGAGGAATTCAGGGCTGGTGAGAGAGAGCAGGGCTGTACAGGTGAGGTAAGGGGGAGCAGAGCTGCAGAGAGGAGAACATGCTGTAGATAGGAGGGGTGCAGGGCTGGTGAGAGAGAGCAGGGCTGCACAGGTGAGGTAAGGGGGAGCAGGGGTAAGGGGCAAGGGGAGCAGGGCTGTGCAAATGAGGTAAGGGAGAGTAGAACATCAGAGGTGTGGAAGCCAGGGCTGATGAAGAAGAGCAGAACATCAGAGGTCTGTTGGAAAGGTTGCTGGAGGGCAGCAGGGTTGGTGGTGAGAGGGACTGTGGGGCTACAGAGGTGAGGCATGCAGGGCTGGTGGAGTAAGTGACAGCAGGGCTTCATAGAGGAGGACTGCAAAGCTGGTGAGAGAGAGCAGGGCTGAGGAGGCGATGAAGGCCGGGTTGCAGAGTTGATAAAGGCAGGGCTGCAGAGGTAATGAAGGCAGGGGTGCAAAGGTGATGAAGGCAGGGCAAAAGAGGTAATGGAGGCAGGGCTAAAGAGGTGATAGAGGCAGGGCTAAATAGGTGATGGAGGCAGGGCTAAAGAGGTGATGGAGGCAGGGCTGGTGAGGGAGAGCTGCGCCGCAGAGATGATAAAGGCAGGGCTGCAGAGGTGATGAAGGCAGGGGTGCAAAGGTGATGAAGGCAGGGCTACAGAGGTGTGAAGGCAGGGCGGAAGAAGTGTCGAAGGCATGGCTGGTGAGGGAGAGCCGGGCTGTAGAGGTGATAAAGGCAGGGATACAGAGGTGACGAAGGCAAGGATAACAAGCATTTGCAATACAATAGATCTCACCTTTGCATAAGTTTGAGCTATTGGCATTGTAAATGACAATGCCTTTTATTTATGTGTTTTGAAAACCTGCAAGCGCTGCGTAAACACGCACTTTGTACTTATAGTCATTGCTTACGAGTAGCAAGGCTGGCAGTAACTGCACCTCTTTTACTTCCACCCTTCCTTCTCATAAGCAAAGACTATAAGTGTAAAGTGTGTGTTTACGCACCGCTTAAAGGTTTTCAAAACACATAAATGAAAGGCACTGTCATTTACAATGCCAATAGCTCAAACTTATGCAAAGGCGAGACCAATTGCATTGCAAACGCTTGTTTGAGTATCAGTATGAGTGTCTGAGTGTCTGTATGGTTCGGTGGGGGGTATTACTTAGATGCATGAATGAGTGACTCACTGTTTGTATGTGTTGAAGAGAGCATGTGTGCAGGACTGTATAGGTGGATGAGTGTGTGTATGGGTATGTTAGTGAGTGAATGACTGTCTCAATAGTGTCTTCATGAGTAACTACATATGTTTTAAACTAGTATATGTGAGTATTGGTGTATGTTGGACCTGGCCCCGGATTCTAACAGTGTATATAAGTGAGTATATGTGAGAGTGAGAGATTGGAAGAGTTCCTGTACAAATAAGTAGGTGTTTCTATAAGTGATTGTTTAAGAGAGGAAGTATGTGTAAGTTTCTGTAGAAGTAAGTGTGGTAGTGTGTATATAACTGTATATGCAAGTAAATGGATGTTTGATACTTGGTTTGCATGTGTGACTATGTGTGTGAGTAACTCTATGGATGAGTGGCGGTGTGTAACAGGATGTATAGGTGTATGAGTACATATGATGAATGAGTACATGTATGAGTGACTGTTGGTGAATGAGTGGATGTGTGTGTAGATCTTGGAATTACTGAATAGGTGTGTTGTAACTGGTATTGGTATGTCCATTGTTTTGAATATGTTAGTTTGTATTTTTGAGTGTGTGTATCAAAGGTTATATTAGGGTGAGAGGAGGTCTTCCACTCTATCACAAGGATGATGTCATCAGTGATGTCATCAGTGATGTCATTCGAGATGTCATCAGTGATGTCATGAGTGATGTCACTGACCATGTCATGAGTGATGTAATATGTGACGTCATCAGCAGTGCATTGTGGGCGCGCGAGTTATAGTTAGCTGAACTAACTATAACGGGGGAATTTCTATGGTTTTGTATGAGTGAAATGTCCAACTAACTATAACGCTCCTGAAACCTATGGATTTTTCAGTGAATATATATATGTATATATATTTATGTATGTATGTATGTATGTATGTAAGCTAACTATAACTAACTATAACTATAACTTGCGCCCCCGCAATGCACTACTTATGACTTCACAAATTACATCATTCATGATATTGTCAGTGACATCACTGATGACATCACTGATGACATAATCCAGTGATTGTGTGTTTTCAAAATGTTTATGAGTGTTAAGCATATATATACACCAAGGTGTATCGGTGAATCAGGAGGTGTATCGGTGCCTGTATGGAGGATTCAGTGGGTGTGTGACTGATTGTATAAGTGAGTGAGTGGGTGTCTCAGTGAATGTATGGATGAGTGACTAGGTTGTGTGAATGTCTGTATCAGTCTGTCAGTTGTTGTCTAAGTGGCTGTATGGGTTGGTGAGTGGTTACATGAGTGGCTGTATGGGTGATTGATTGGCTGTCTGAGTACCTGTATGGGTGTATGAGTGTCTGTGTGGGGTGGGTGAGGGTGTGTGTGATTGCCTGCATGGATGAGTGAGTGGGTGAGTCAGTGGCTGTATGGGTTAGTGAGTGCATCTATGAGGGGCTGTATGGGTGACTGAGTATTGTATGGCTGTATTGGTGAGTGAATGAATCTTTCAGTAGTATATGGTTGAGTAACTACATATATGAAAGGCAGTATAGATGAGTATTGGGATATATGAGTGACTGTATGTTGGAGTGAGTGATTGTGAGAGTGGCTGTATGGGTGAGTTGGTGCTTATGTCAGTGACTACATAGGTGAGTCACTACGTGTTAGTATCGTTGGGGCCGATTCACAGAACTAATCTGAGACAAAATCCTAAACTTACTACTTTTGGCATTCATAGAAGGCATTTAGTAGTAGTAAAGTTAGGATTTTGTCTTAAGTTAGGGTTTTATCTTAAATTAGGATTTTGTCTTAAGTTAAACTTAAGTTAAACTTGAGTTAAACTTAAGTTAAACTTAAGTTTTGATCTTAAGACACACTCCTAGCTGAAGACAAAATCCTAACACAAGACTAAATCCCAACTTTACTACTACTAAATGCCTTCTGTGAATACCAAAAGTAGTAAGTTTAGGATTTTGTCTCAGATTAGTTTTGTGAATCGGCCCCTGTATGAATAAGTGAGTGGGTGTGTCTATAACTGTGTAGGCGAGCAAGTGGCTGTGTGATTGAATCTATGGGTGAGTGAGTAGGTGTGTGAGTAGCTAGTTGGGTGACTGACAGTGTGTGAGTGGCTGTATGGGTGTATGAGTGAATATATTACTGGCTGTATTAGTGAGTGAGTTGGTGTATGAGTGGCTGTATGGGTGACTGAGTGGATGTGTGTGTGTAGGCCTATGAATCAGTGAGTGGGTGCGTAAGTACTGGTATGGGTGTGTCAATGGTTTTGAGAATTGTACTGTGGAAGTTGGAGTGGGTATATGAAAGGGTATACTGGGGTGTGAGTGAGTGTGTCAGAGATTCTGTGAATGATGTCATCAGTGATGTAATTTGAGATGTAATCAGTGATGTCACTGCCCATGTCTTGAGGGATGGAACACGTGAGGTCATAAGCAGTGCGTTGCGGGATGCGAGTTATAGTTAGCTCAGGTAACTATAACTGCTGAATTTCTCTGGTTTTGTATGAGTGAAATCTGGGCCTAACTATAACAACTCTGTAACCTTTGTTTTTTTCAGTGAATTTTTAAGGTTTTTTTCAATTCCATTTCCTAATTATAAAATCCCTATAACCTTTAGTTTTTCCAGTGAATTTCTAAGGTTTTTTTTTAAATGATAATTGCTAACTATAACGTTTCTTTAACTCTTGTTTTTTTTCCAGTGAATTTCTATGTTTTTTTAACTAGTAGCAGTTTGGTGGAAAAAGGGGACTGGGCCTCCGACCAGCTCTCAGGAATCCCACTCTGTAGGACTTACAGGAGGTACCAGAAGGGCTTCTTGACCCCCAAGGTCCTTCAAGAGTAAAGTGGACTTCATCCTCCAACCAGTAATGCACTACAAGCCTCGTTTGCAGAGTGGTGGAGAAAGAGGGCATGCCCTCCAAAGACCTCTTAGCAATCCTGCTGTGTGGGACTTATTGGCGATAACAGGAGGGTAGTTGGCCCCCAACTACCCCTACTATCACCTCCAGTAAGTCCAATATAGCAGGAATGCTGAGACCTACTAGGTGGCCACACCTCCTTTCTCCACCACTCTGCAAATGCATCTCCTGGCTCACTACTGGTAGATTGATCAAGTACCCTTGGCTCTTGAGGGTCCTTGGGGGCCAACTAGCCCTTCCGTTACCTCCAGTAAGACCCACACATGTAGATTGCTGAGAGGTCATCGGAGGCCATGCCCCTTTTCTCCACCACTCTGCAAAAGCACCTCCTGGTGAAGCTACTGGTTGGGGGAAGGAGTCCACTTTAGTCCTGAGGTCCTCAGGAGGCAAGGGGACCTCATGCTCCCACCAGCAGTGCGCCAAGAGGTGCGTTAGCAGAGTGGTGGAGATTGGGGAATGGCCTCTCACCATATTTATTTTTTAATTTTGCTGAGGATTCGTGGATCCACCTGCGGGTCCACGGCAATACATTTTAAAAAGTGCCTTTTACCCCTGGCGGGGTCCCTGAAGAACCCCCCTCCACCATATCTGGGTGGTCAAGGTATTCCTACCCTGACCCCTATTCTTTATTTTTTACTTTTTTTCTGAGACTCAGCTTCAATCCGAGTCCCAAAATGGCTGCCAACACTTCCTGTTTGAAGTGTTGGCAGCCAATCAAATTTTAGTAGGATCCGCGAGCCCACTGCAAGGACTCGAGCCCCCAGATATCTATATTGTTTTAAGGTCTATATCTCAAAAACTACTGAGCAGATTTACACCAAATCACAAAAAGCACACTTTCTGGACCCCCATCTAACTTTCTGCCAAATTTGGTGTAATTCCGTTCAGCAGTTTGGGCTGCAGTCGTGTTCAAAAAATGAAAAATACCCTTAGGCTTAACATACAGAAAACGCGTTCTTGGCCCCGGCTTGACGGATCACCACAAAACTTTCAGCACAGCAGCTGAACCAAAAAAAGGAAAGGTTTGCGAAAATTTCATGGAGGTTTGTCGAGCTGCACCAAAGGTATTGTCAAAACAAAAAAATGCTTTTCCTATGGAAACTTTGGTCCTAACTAGGTCAAATATATGTAAGATTGACTTTGAGGAGTATATGTATTTTGAAGTTTGACCATCCCATCATAGCAACCATATACTTCCTACCAAACTCGATTGGATCCCTCCTAAAAAAAAATCACGCTTCATTGATATCTTCCTAATGGATTATGTAACATCTTTACCATCATACCTAAATGATACAACTGATTTCCTCCGGGATATCCAATGGAACGATCAACTCATCATGGCAACAATAGCTGTGACCTCTTTGTACACGCCAATTCTCCACTCCGATGGAGTAATGGCCGTAAACAGTACTTAAAAACAAGATCATTGAGCTACTTGGAACACTTAGAGATGCTCCTAAAAATGCTCCAGTATTGCCTAACTCATAACATCTTTCTCTTCAATGGGGAACTCTTTCTCCAAAAGCAGGGGATGGCAATGGGTACATAATTTGCCCCCACATATGCAAATTTACTCATGGCAGTATGGGAAGCTGATGTATTAAACACCGAGCATAAATCCAACATCAAAATCTGGACAAGATATGTTGATGACCCTTTTGTGGTTTGGGAAGGAGAACAACTAGACCTTGAAATCTTTAATCAATCATTGAATAATAACAACTACAACTTATCATTCACTTCCACAATCAGAAAACATAGCGTCATATTTTTAGACGTGGAAGTGTTCATCAAAAATCAGAAGATCTGTACAAAAATACATCGGAAACCAACTGCCTGAAACAGTATACTCCACGCCAATAGTGGGCATCCAAAACATCTAAAGTGGAGTATACCATATGGAGAAATGCTCCGTGCAAAGAGAAATTGCTCAGAAATAGCTGACATTGAACAACAGCTTGATGAAATGAGCACTCGCTTTTTGGAGAGAGGTTACCCAGTGGAAGTCATAAAAACAGCTAGAACAAAAGTCAAACTCAAATCATGAATAGATTTACTAACATCACATAAAGAAAGTCTAGAAAGAGAAAAAAAAGAAGATGAGATAATATGGCTAATTGTAAGGGTGGGCGGAATTTGCGAAATTGCCTTTCGCAAAATTTCACGAAACGGCAAAAAATCTCCGCGAACACGCAAAATGTCGTGTGCTCGCAGAGATTTTGGCCTGATTAATGCGTTACTGAATTTGACCTTCAACTCGGGCACCTGCTTTTTTTTATATCTGTAAGTGCTTCCTGTTGAGGTTTAATTTTTGTGACAGGAGCATCGTGCCAGAAGGAATCCTGCCCTGCATATTTATCCAAGAAGATGCCACCGTTTTGTGCAATTCCTCTACTCAACTGGAGCACTTTCTAATGGCTAATCAGTAAGTGCTACCTTGGTGGGTAAATGTATAGTGCTTTTCCTACAGTACAGCTGCGTAAAGGGCCAGAAGAGTTGTCTCCAGCGACCATATGTGTCTGTAACTTTTGCCACTGCGCTGATGAGTGCCGGGGTCCCTCGAGTGAGCTGTCCATCATAGTGGAGAAAGGGCGGGAAGATGTTGCACACCGCTGGTGTGTGGGCTGGGGCCAAACGGGCGGGGCTTCTATGCAGTTCACCTGCCTCTTGTTTATAAAGGGTCAGAGACCGACCAGAGCAGCAGATGAGGAGACAGAACCTCCTGGTGTCAGGAACTACATGGGGATTGCGCTCGAGAAACTCATGGATGCACAGACCTCCATCAAGGATTCCAGCAAATTGTTGACCTGCCTAGCCTCCACCGTGCTCACGAAACTTTTGTGCTGATTAATGCGTTACTGAATTTGACCTTCTACTGGTTTATTTATATCTGTAAGTGCTTCCTGTTGAGGTTTAATTTTTGTGACATGAGCATCGTGCCAGAATGAATCCTGCCCTGCATATTTCCGTTCTGCCGCGGATCGCGGAAGTTTTGACATTTTCGCGTGGAACGCGAAAATTTCGACATTTCTCAATTTCCGCGAGCGGAACAGAAATTGTCGCCCACCCTTAGCTAATTGTAGATTTCAATAATGAAAACAGAGAACTGAAAGACATCATAAAGAAAAACTGGGACATCTTAATGCTTAGATAAGACATTAAAAAGAAAATTACCATCGAACCCAAGTATAACATACAGAAAAACAGCCTCTCTAGGAGACATTCTAACACAGAGCCACCTTGAGATCAAGGGACCTACAAAGTCTGCTTGGCTAAATACTCCTGGATTTTGGAAGTATTCAAAATGCAAGGCCTGGGAACATGTCCAAAACACCTTATCATATAGATTTCAAAATGGGAAAACAGAAAACACCCTTGACCATATTAACTGTGAATCCAAATATGTGGTGACGTACTGGAATGTCCCTGTAAAAAGCAATATGTGGGGAGTACGATTAACACATTGAAGCTAAGAATACTCCAACACTTGAGAGCCATTAAAAACAACTTTTCTTATCCAATTGCAAAACACTTTTCTGAATACCACTCGAGAGATAGCCAACAATTAAAATATTTTTGCTTAAAGATCTTGAGACAGAAAGAACGAGGAGGTGACAGAATCACGGATTTAAGGAAAACGGAATCTCGATACATCTTAGCCAATGGAACCGAAAATCCATTTGGCCATAACGTGGATGCAGAATGGCATATACATCTGCAATAATATTGAATATAAGAACATTTTGATATTTGAAATAGCTGCAATCCAGATTTGAAATTAACATTTTCTGTGCTAATGGCCACAAATTGTGTTATACAGGGACAAACCAAGCGTGAAAACACAAACTGGAAAAAGATTCACTATGAATGAACTTTTTGCAAATCATTAGGGAAAAAGGGAATGTTGAGAAAAAAACTCAATTTATGAAAAATTGCAAAATGTGCTGCATGAAAAGCAAATGGGACTTAATCTAACATCTAATGAACTCTTTTATTCAAGTTTTTAAGGGGCAACACATTTTTGATTGGTTTTTTTTTAAAATATATACTTTATAGATTTTTTTCATATAACAGTCTGAAAAATGGGAAAAATAGAAAAGCACAAAGCACTTTCTTTGACTTATAGATCACACTGTCATCCCTCACCCTTAATCAAAAGTATCTTGACATTCATGAAAAAAATGGAATGGCTGGATTTGATCTACCCCCATGAATTTTTTCATTAGTATCTTGTTCCCATGTCACTTTTTAGAAATAATTGAATATTCTTTTATGAAAAACTTGATAATGATTTTATGCTAGCAATCAGTTTGATTAATTCATCTAGTACTTCACTGTAATTAATTCTCTGTATCCAAACTGAATAAAATATTCATTTAAATTATTAGCGGCACATATGGATATTCTTTTAATTGAGTATTCTTTATCTTTTATAAATTGTATAAATTACAAATTGATTTTTCCCTTTACAAATGAAATTATGCACTTGCACTTTCTGCCATGAAATGATTACTAGATGTACTTTACAGATAATAAAATGTATGTGAGAAATGGCGGATAGATCTCGTCATCACTTCAATAAGAGGGTCAGTAGTCTAGCATTTGCATAATAGTAGAAACTGACAAGGGGCTCTAAAAGCACTTTTTCACTTTAAACAGGCGATCTAGACAATGGGACTCTATGGTCCAGTTGAATGCAGAGAGCCGAAATGCGTAGACCGTCCATGCTCTGCACTATGGTGTATTAAATAAACACTTTTGTTTTCAAAAGGCAACTTACTTGTGAAATTCACTCTTTATGGTGCCGTGAAATCCTCGCTGCCTCGAAGTCTAAGTTTAGTCCTGAAGTTTAAGTTTAGACCTAAAGTCTAACTTTATACCTGATGTTTAAGTTTAGACCTAAAGTCTAACTTTAGACCTGAAGTTAAACTAAACTTAGACTTCAGGTTTAAACTTGGACTTCAGGTCTAGACTTCGACTACAGGTCTAAGTTTACCTTTGTGAATTGGGCCCTTAGTCTGTGTTGTGGAAATTAAGGGGAAATATAGTCTGCTAATGGTTTATAAGTACATAGGAAGGATTGAGACACTTTAGATAAGTCTGCAAAGGTTGGGAAAAGTAGTTTTCCACTCCACTCTCTGACATGATTCTCTAGTGCACGACATGCCACTCTACTCTATGGCACTCCATGCCACTCATTCTAGGACATGCCACTCCACTCTAACACACACTACTCCACTCAATGACATGCCACTCCAGGAGCAACCTGTTCATGTAAGAGAAGTGGGATGGAGGGGCGGGGTGGGGAGAGGATTCAACAGACGACAACAAGGGAAAATTAATTATTTATGTAATTTTCCCTCATCATTGTCTGTTGAGTCCCCACCGCCCCACTGGTCTTACCTGCACGGGCCGCTCCTGTGCCATTCCACTATGATACTCCACTCCACTCTATGACACTCCACTCCACTCTACGACAAGCTACTCCACTCTATGACATGCCACTCCACTACATTGTAGGACAGGACACTTTACTCCATGACATATCACTCCACAACACACCATTCCACTCTTTGAGAGTTCACTACACTTTCTCACACTCCACACCCACTTCACTCTACGAAACTTCACTCTAATTTAGGACATACCATTCTGTGACATGCAACTCTATTCTACGCATCTCCAATCTACGACATCACACTTCACTCTATGCTACTCCAATCTACACCCCTCCACTCTAAGACACTGTATGATACACCACTATTTGACAAGACTCTCGACTGTACTACACACCACTTCACTCTACGATATCCCACTCCACTCTATGCCACTCAACTCTATGGAACTCTGCGATACTGTACTCCACTCTACGACACACTACACTAGTTACTCCACTCCATAACACTCTATTCCGCTCTATGCCACTATATGACACTCTACTGTAAACTAAGCCACTCTACAACACTCTACAACATCTGACACCACTCTCTCTATGCCACTCCATTCCAATTTCCTCTATGCCACTCCTCTCTAACACACTGAGCAACATGCCACTCCACTCTGTGCCACTTCACTGTACGCAATCCAACTCTACGCCACTCCACTCTATGCCACTCATCTCTACGCCACTTCACTCTAACCTATTCTACTCTATGCCACACAACTCTATGCTGTTTGACACTAGTCTACTCCACTTTATCTCAATCAATTCTACACCATTCCACTCCATTCCACTCTACTCTACATCACACCAGTGTACCCTACTCTACTCTATGCCATTCCAATCTACACCCCTCAAATCTATGCCACTCCACTGTACACTATTCCACACTATGCCACTCCATTCTATGTCACTCTACTGTATACCACGCCACTCTATGCCACTCCACACTATGCTATTTCAATCTACCCCACTCCATTGTAAGCCACTCCACTTTACTCCACTCCACACTACGCTATTCCAGTCCATGCCACTCCACTCTACGCCACCTCTACTCTTTGCTAGTCCATCTACGCCACTCTACTCCACACCATTCTACTTTATGCCATTCCACTCTATGCCACTGTATTCAACACCATTCCTCCCTATGCCATTCCATTGTACATTACTTCACTCTAAGTCTCTCAACTCTATGTCACTCAACCCTACGCCACTCCACTCTGCTCCATTTCACTCTATGCTATTTCACTCTATGCCACTCCATTCCACTCCACTCCATTGCCTGCCACTTCACTGTACTCCACTCTAAGCTATTACACTTTACACCACTCGGCTCATTGCCATTCCATTCTACCCCACTTCACTGAAAGCCACTCCACTCTATGCGACAACACTCAATGGAACTGTGCGACACCGTACTCCACTTTATGACACTCTACACTCCTCCACTGTATGCCACTCTACTTCACCCTATGCCACTATATGACACTCTACTGTAATCAATGCCATTCTACACCACTGTACAGCACTCTACGCCACTCTCTATGCCATTTCACTCAACTCCAATTTACTCTATGCCACTCCTCTCGAACACACTGAACAACATGCCACTCCACTCTATGCCAATCCACTCTGTGTCCCTACACTATACACTATCTCATTCTATGCCACTCCACTCTGTGTCACTTCACTCTATGCCACTCCACTTTATGCCACTCCACTCTAAGATATTCTACTCTATGCCACTCTACGCTATATGCCACTCAATTCTACAGCATTCCGCTCCATGCTATTCCACTCTATGTCACACCAGTGTACCCTACTCCACTCTATGCCATTCCAGTCTATGCCCTTCAAATATATTGCACTTTGCCCTATGCTATTCCGCACTATGCCACTCCGCTCCACTCTACGTCACTCTACTGTACGCCACTCTACTCTATGCCATTCCATACTATGCTATTCTAATCTGCCCCCACTTAATTCTAAGCCACTGTAGTCTACGCCACTCCACACTACACTATTCCAGTCCATGCCACTTCACTCTATGCCACTCTACTCTGTGCCAGTCCATTCTACGCCACTCAACTCCACATTAGCTGACTCTACGCCACTCCACTCTATGCCACTCCACTGTACGCTACTCCACTCAGTGCCACTTCACTGAATGCCACTCTATTGGGCTCCACTCCACTCTACACCCCTCAGTCTGCACTATTCCACTGTACGGCAATTGAATCTACGGCACTCGACCCTACGCCCCTACACATTACGCAAGTGCACTCTACACCACGCCACACTATGCCACTCTACTGGACACCACCCCACTCTACGCCACTCATCTGTATGCTATGCCACTCTACGCCACTGAAATCTACAGCACTTGACTCTATGCCACACACAGTATGCTTGTCCACTCTACGCCACTCTACTGTATGTTATTCCACTCTATGCAAATCTACTCTATGCCACTCTACCCTACACCACTCCATGCTATGCTATTCCACTCTACTCCAATCCACTCTATGCCAACCCACTCTATGGCACACCCCTCTAAGACAGTCCACTCTATGCCTCTCCACTGTAACACACTGTATGGCACTTCACTGTATGGCACTCCACTCTACTGTATGACAGGCCACTCCTTCTATGCCACACCACTGTATGCCACTCCACTCTATGCCACTCCACTATGCCACTCAACCTCATGCCACTTGACTCTATGCCACTCCACTCTACCCCACTACAATGTATGCTATTCCACTCTACACCACTCCATTCTATGCCACTCTACTGTTCGCCACTCCACTCTACACCTCTCAACTCTATGCCATTCCACTCTACAACTCTCAAATCTATGGCACTTGAATCTGCGCCACTACACTGTATGCTATTCCACTGTATGCCACTCCAGTCTACTTTATTCTACTCTACACCACTCTACTCTGTGCAATCTACTCTATGCCACTCCACTCAATGCCACTCCAAGCTCCGCTATTTCACTCTATGCCAATCCACACTATGGCACTCCACTCTATGGTGCTCCAATCTATGACTCTCCGCTGTAACACACTTCACTCTATGACACAACACTGCACTGTACTGTACGACACACCACTCCACTCCATGCCACTCCACTGTACTTGACGCAACACGCAACTGCACTCGACGCCACTTCACTCTATGCTATTCCACTCTACACCACTGCACTCAACGTCACTCCACTCTACCCTATTCCGCTCTACACCACTCCACTCTATGACCCTCTACAGTAGGCCACTCCAGGCCACTTCACTCTATGCCACTGTACTTTACGCTAATCCACATTACACCACCACTCTATGCCACTTTACTCTACACTACACCATTTTAAGCCACTACACTCCAGGAAACACCACACTATAGAAAATAGCTCCATTACATGCAACTCTAGTCTATGCCCCTCCACTCAACGTCACTCCAATCTGTTCCACTCCACTGCATGCTATTCCACTCTACACCACTCCACACTATGCTCTTCCACTCTACGTCACTACAGTCTGTGCCACTTGACTCTACGCAACTCCACTCTACACCACTCTATGCCATAAAACTCTACACCATTCCACTCTACTCCACTTCACTCTCCACTGTTTCACTCTATGCCACTCCATTCCACCATACTCCAAAGCATGCCCTTCCACTCTTCGGCACTCCACACTATGCCCTATGCCACACCACTCTACACTATTTGACTCTATGACACTCCACTCAACACTATTACACATTATGCCACTCTGCTCTGTGGCACTCCACTCTATGCCATTCTATTCTATGCCACTCCACTCAATACCACTCCACTCTGCACCACTGCACTGTGTGCTATTCCACTGTACGCCACTTCATTTTATGTCACTCCACTCTAAGCCCCTCCAATCGACACCACTTCACTCTACACCACTCAACTCTATGCTATTCCACTGTATGCCTCTTAACTCTATGCTACTCTACCCCACTCCAATCCGTTCTGTGCTATTCTACCTTACACTATTCCACTTTACGACACTCAACTCTATGCCACTCTACTCTACGTCTCTCTAATCTATGCTATTCCACTACAGCACTCGACTCTAAGACACACATTCCTATTCCACCCAATTCTACGCCACTCCACTCTACTCCCCTTCACGCTACTCTACTCTATGCCACTCCATTTCACCCCATTCCACCCCACTCCACTGCATGCCCCTTTACTCTATGCCACTCCAGTCTAAGGGTCTGCCGGCGGAGTTGGCAGAGTTTTGCCACTCCACCTGGAAGGCGGAGTTTTGCAAAACAAATAAACTCCACCGACCGTAAGCAGAGCGGAGTGTACCAAATCTCCAGCATCCTCATTCTCACTGTGCAACAACAACATATGGGTGTGGCCAGGACTCATTGTTCTTCTAAGAAGATCTAGAGTGCTGATTTAGTTCTCTCAATGTGCCAGCAGTAGCTTCAATGATCGTGGATAAAAGTTGAGCATGCATGCTGCCCATGCACCAAGTGCTGACGTCACAAGTGTTTCCTGTGGCAGTGATGGGCCCACTGAGGGGAGAGGTAGTTGCTGGGAGGGTCAACGCCAGTCAACGCCCTCCAGCAGTGTGGTGGAGTTGTACTGGGACATTCACATTGTGGCCATAGTTCATTTGTACCTCAGTCAGATTGGAGTCCCGCAGACAGAGAACGCCTGTTGCCCCGCGCTGGAACCTCTGATGCTGCAAGCCAAGGTGAGAGCAGGGTGCTTCTAGGAAGAATGGCTATTGGTGGCACACAGCTGGAGTGTGTAATGTGGATATCGTATCTGCACTTGCAGAAGGGATGTCAGTTTATTCTGACTTGGCTCATGTATTTCTATTTTCAATCTCGGGATGGTTAAGTGTTTAAGTGCTGGGGTACAAGTCCAGCCTTCGGAGTTGAGTGTCTGTCTTTACGGCTCTATCTGTAAAAGTGTCTAGTGTTGGAGGTACGTACGCTTGGTCTTTCTCGGGCACAAAGGTGGGGTGGTTTGTGTTTTACTTTTAACTTTGAGCTCTGTTGAAGCCATAGTTGCGAGTAGGTCTGTTGGTTGTGTCTGTGTTGCTCAGGATGTTCTATTTACCATGTTTGTGTTGGGGTAGTTGGCAGGCATACTCCACTCTTCTGCCGTGTTTGGAATAGGCAGTGAGAAACTTCACTATCCTAGGACTCAGAGTGGGCTGCAGGACAGGTCCCGGGCGGGGCTCTGCTTCCTGCTTCTTCTAAGAGGCGAATGATGGGGAAGTGTGATCTGCCGCGCGCACCAGTCACCCAGAGCCAGAGCCGCCCACCTATAATCACATCCAGGGGGAGGGGAGGAGGCTGGTCCAGCTGACACCGCAGCCCTAGCACTGCTACAGCTGCAGTCACTAGTGCCCAGCCTCTGTTCACTGTATTATTCATACAGCCCCTGAGTCCCACCTGTGCTGGCCTGTCTGTTCCAAGATCCATGCCGGCGTAGTGCAAGTTTGTTAAATCGCTAACAGAAAGTGCCTTGTGTTGCCTCTGCCAACGCAGCGGAGGCAAATGTAGCTTTTGATTAAGGCAAGCTTGGAACTCCGCCTGCTCGTATAACTCCGCAGAATCTCACAGAGTTTTCGTTAACTCTGCGGAATTCCACAAAGAGAAACTCTGCAAACTCTGCCCAGGCCTGCTCCAGTCTACACCACTCGTCTCTACACCACAGCCCTGTATGCCACTCCACTCTATGCCATTTTAATCTATGCCACTCCACCCTACACCACTCAACTCAACGCTATTCTACTTAATGCCACTCCACTCTACGTCACTCCACTCTACGATATGAAACACATTTTTCTAAAAACACAAACCACTGAAAGTCAAAGAAAAAACAAACTCTAGCTCGACCCTCTACCATGCACACAGTTCTCAAAAATGATATCATTTGAGATGTCATGAGTCTTGTTATAAATGCTATTATTTAACATTCCATAAGTAATCTAATTTGAAATTGCATAAGCAGCGCACGGGAAAGAATGAGTTACAGTTCATTTAGTCTGACTAGCGAGTTCACAGCACTGTGTACAGAGGTGTGCAAGTTATAGTAAATTTTTAACAGGGCAGAAATTATAAGTGTAAGTTATAACTATACCTGTAGAATTTCAAATGTTTGCGTAGTTTAAGTTGGTTTTGGATGGAAAAAAATTAATAAAGTTTTTTGAACTATAACTTAGCCTTAACCTTTCATTTTTTTCTGCATATATATATATTTATACATATACTTACATATAGCAACTCTGTACCTATAGGATTCCCAGAGATAGGAGTTCCTCTGATTTTTGCTTGGTAACAACTTTGCTGCCATGTGACTATCTCCACGAAACTGGAAGCAAAGTTTTGTGGTGATTCCTTAAGGGGGTGCAAAGATAAAAAGGGGTCCCAAAACAGTCTTTCCACCAGTGCATTTTCATAGACTTTTCATTTGGACGTAGCACCTAAACGGCAGAAAAATTAGCAAGGATATAGATTGGAGTGTAGAAAGGGCCCTTTTTGTTACAAGATCAAAATTGGATCAGTAGTTAAAAACTTATAAGGCACAAAAACCTAATGATATATTGGGCCCCAGTATAGCGCAGTAATGTCACTGTGTTCTGTGGGTACATGTTGATGACAAGGCAGTATATGATTGGGTAATCCAAGACCTTATACAATTTAAGGGTGCCCATGTTGTTTAGCTTACACTAAGGCCGATTCCGATCCTGGAAAAACGCTGTACAAATCGTGGTATGGAGCATTTTCCCCATACAACTCGTACTTGTAAGGATTCCCCTACAACCTAGGAAGTACGATCCGTACAAATAGACGCTCTCCATACAAATTGCAAAAAAGACCATACAACTCGTATATACAAGCGATTCCGATTCGGATTGCCCTGTACACGACGTTCACATGTATTCCTGGCAGCAGTTTACAACCCGTCAAGTACGATTCGTACAAACGGCACTCCGTACGGCTCTTTTTTTACAGGAGCCAAAAAGTGCCGGGAAAACATTATACGCCCCGAAAACAGTACGAGGCAGACCCCCCATGTACGCGTCGTACACCCCATGAATACAGGGGTACGGTGCGTATGTACGGTGTGTACCAATGACATGGAAAGTGGGGTACGGTGCGTATATACGCACTGAAGGGGTACTGCTCGTGTACGCACCATACAAGCACCGTACCCCAAAATCGCTTGTGTACGCACTGTACCCCAAAATTGCGTATGTACGGTGCGGACCCCAAAATCGATGTTGGGGTACGCTCCATACACACGCCTCGCATGTGGGGGGACCCCTGTACGCCACATACCCCTATACGACCCGTACCCCGGAACAAGTCATACCTGGGTACGAGGCGTATAGGGGTTCGCTTCGTAGCCCGGTACGAGTCGTTCCCCGTATACAGGCCATTTTCCATACAAATCGCATGCTGACAACCCGGTACGAATCGTACTTGACGGGTTGTACAGCCTTTTTACAAATTGTATGGTCTTTTTTACAAGTCCGTGTCGTACAGCTTTTCCCGATCCGATTTGTAAGGATCGGGCCGATCTGTATGTATTTTTCCCGTACGAATCGTACTACACGGGTTGGAAGGGACTTGTACGATTTGTATGGAAAAAAATACGGATCCGATTTGTATGTAAAATAAAAATCCAGGATCAGAATCGGCCCCTGTATTATGGGTTTTAAGTGGAAATAAAGGGTACTCCTGGTTTATAAGTGCATAGGAATGATTGAGGCATTTTAGGTAAGTCTGTAAAGGTAGAGAAAGTAGTTTCATTACTTTATGGATTTTTTAAAAAGTTTACTGAGTGCAGCAGTACTACCTTGAAAATACTTAAGTCCTTAAAAATGTTTTAAAAATATTAAATATGTAACAAAAATTTAAAAACTCTATACTACATTACATTTCCCCTTAAAACCCACAATGCAGACTAAGGGCCTGATTTATATATTGTCAGAGAGGGTAATCCAACGCAACGGCAGCGGAGTTCCCTCCCTGCCAATATAGGTGTCTGCCTGCATGGGCAGATTTTAGGATTAATCACGACAAAGACAACTCTGTCTCTGCCGTGATTAATCCTCTCCGACGGCCCTGGGGAGTAAGGGTAATCCGGGAGAAATGGCTACATGTCCGCCCACCCAATTTAGATGGGTAAAACCTGGCGCTAAGGAACAGTAAAGCCATTCTATTTCTCCCTTAGCCATGGAAGAAGCCTCCCATGCTAATAGCAGCATTATTGTTTTCTTTCCAATAAGAAAATCCCGCTGTATACCACTCCACAGCATTCCACTCCACACCACTCCACGCTGCTCCACTCTATACCACTCCACTCTATGCCACTCTACACTACTCCACTCTACACCACTCCACTCTATGCTATTCCACTCTACTACACTCTGCGCCAATCCTCTCTAGCCCACTACACTCTATGCTCCTCCACTGTAGCACACTGTACGACACATCACTTTATGACACAACACTCGACTCTAGTGTACATTACGCCAATCCACTCTATGCCACTTCACTCTACTCTATGGCATGACATTCCACTTTATGCCACTTCACTCTAATCCACTCTACCACACTCTATAACACTCCACTTTGCGACACGCCACGGTATAACGCTCCAGTCTATGACAATATACTTTATGACACTCTTTCTCACACAACTCTACAACCCTCTAGTCAATGACACTGCACTTTACAACACTATTATGATCCACTCAATGCCACTCTATGACACTGTACTCCATGACACTCCAGTTGATTGACACTCCACTCGATAACACTCCACTCTTCAATTTGAAACACATTTTTCAACAAAAAAAACCCACAGAAATTTAAGGAAAAAAACTATAGCTCGACCCTTTACCATGCGCACTGTTCTCAAAAATGATATCATTTGAGATGTCATGAGTCTTGTTATAAATGCTATCATTTAAAATTCCATAAGTAATCTAATATAAAAGGGTATAAACAGTGCATGGGGAATGCGCAAGTTATTGTACATGAAATCTGCCTAGCCAGTTCCCAACACTGTGTATGGAGGTGCGCGAGCTATAGTAAGTTTTGACCAGAGCAGAAGTTGCAAGTATAAGTTATAACTGTAACTGTACAGTTTCCTATATTTGTGTAGTTGAGTTAGGTTTCCCAACTATCACTTAGCCTTAGGCTTTGTTTTTTTCTTTCAATATATAATCCACTTTACTGTTGTGTCCTCCTGCTTCTGATCCACATGAGAGATTTGCTGCTTATTAATAAAAACTATTTTGTGTATTTTTCCATACCTGTGCAATATGATCTGTTTTTTGCACTTCATACACGATTTGTCAATAGCAGGGCAAGCATTGTGCCTGCAATGTGACTCCTTGCTGTCAGTAGACACATTTGTTAAATTCTTGAATTTAGCAGTAACTGTGCGTACGTTCTCACAGCCACTTCCATATTTGAACTTTCTAAGTTCTTTTGGTGCCATAGCTGGTCTTTCAATCCTGGCGATTTCTAATGATGAGGGATTCGTACAACACAATCTTGCTTGAGTTCTACTGTCATACTATCAACTACTAGTTTTTTGGCTGAGGGGTATGAACCCTTCTCAAGCACAACCAACTTCCCTGTCAGAGTGAACCACAAAAAGTCACTAAATTAACCTGTGCTTAACCCTCTGGTAGCTTGGCAACAAAGCAGTAAAGCTTTACTTAGAGGCAGCGTGTAAAGTTTATTATGCAGCACATAAACAGTAATAAAGGGAAAACACCACACACAAAAAATCCCACACCAATTTGAAAAAATAGACTAAACTGTAATAAATGTTTTGACCCCAAAACAACAAAAATACAATAAGTAGAACCAGAGTTATGAATTGTTTATAGTTTTTAGTAAAAACTAGCACCTAAAAGATCAAAATGTCAACTGCGGACATCTAGTCACATGAGACTGGGGCAAAAAAGTGTTGACCTTTCCTATTTTGATAAATGTTTGGATTCTGGATCACATTTTCCCTCTGTTGCAGCTGGCATTGGATTTAACTGGTCCTAAATATCCAATGGGTAATACCTCGAATGACAATATATCTTCTTATCAATCTCTTGATTCTGCATCCTTTAATCTTGATTTCAAAGGTACATCTGAAAATAATTTGGAATTTGCATTGGGGCTTCCATCAAACTGTGAGAAAGACTCCATCCTTGATTCTGTCTTGCCTTCAACCGAGAGTACCTCTGCAACGACCAAAAAGGGGAAGAGTTGTACCTAAAATATGTGATGATTTGCATTGCATTAATGTGTAAAGGGTAGAGGTGCTTTATGATTTGCTATTTCGCTTTTACACACCAATTGTTGTTTCTTCAGTAAACATGTTCCATGCTTTTTGTTAAGGCAAGCCTCGTGCGTCCTCGTGCAGGCTGATCTTTGTTTTTAGTTGAGCATCGTGCATTTTCGTGCAGGCTGCATTCTAGAATTGTTGTTTATCTTACCTTCTTGACAGTTAGCCTTACCTGTGATCCAGCGCAAAGCCGGGAAAAGAAAGAGTAAATTTACAGCTATCCTCCCTGCGTCACAGACCCGTCATCACACTAACTCATTCACACACGCATTCATTGGTGGGGCCCATAACACCAACACTCGCACATTTCTCTCACAGGTCTGCACACAGGAGGAGGGATGATGCGCTGGACATGTGGGAGGGGGTACCTTATAACCTATAGGGAAAGAAAAGTAATCTTACAGAATATACTTTAACATTCGTCACCTATAGATTCCTAATCCCAAACATCAAGGCACTCCACCCACTTGGTCGATGGACCAATTAGTTGGATTGGTTGATGGTGATTTAGAACCAGCTAAAACACATTTAAGACTTAGAATCCTTTACTCTCTTTAACGAAAAACCACAAACTCATAAATTCTATTAATCAATATTTGTTTATTTTAAATTTCATTGCAAATAATATTAGCATTTGTTTCATCAATGTCTAGAATTTTCTAGATTAATTTATTTAAAACGCAGGTCATTATATTTACCTATTCTGGCTATCTAGATTTTCTCTAAATCATTGGCTCTGCATAACCAAATTAGCCGTTAGATTGTCCAAATTAGCAGGCCAAAGCTTAAGGTCCAAAAGTTCTTTGCTCATTTGCTCAGCACGTCACAGTCCCAAAGATCGCCAAAGGACCAGAAGTCGTGCAAGCATCAGTCATCGCCTGTAGAGTCAAAGAGTGTATAGTAACCGCCGAATGCCTCGATATCGAACAAATGTTTCTCCTCCTCCTTCACTTACAGCCCCTCCCTATTCTACTACTCTTTTTATAATACATTTTGGGATAACATGAAACAATTTTTGGGCGGAGAACGATTTCTATTGGTTGGGGGAAAACGTCTGATTTTTGGACAGTCCACGTTCACATGGATTTTGCTGATACGTTTCCGGTGATGATCCAATACTGATTGTTGCAAAGTTTTGTCTTCTATTTGTATGATGAGTCCATTGTTTTCTTATATCAGTTTCTAACGTCCGGGGTCTTGGCAGTCCACCAATATCCTATCCTTGACAGGGACAGGGTGTATAGAGGTCGTTAGGAAGTTCACGGAGCCAGCCGACTCTGCGCAGTAGACTTCGCGCTTCACAAGACGGTGGCCACGTCAAACTCGGTTTCTGCCGCCATTTTCTGATAGGCCCAAATGTCAACTTAAGCGAAACAAACACAAAAGAATAATTAATACCAAGAAATGATGCGTCTAATGTTATACCCTTACTAATCCCTTTATATATTAGTATTTTCCTAGCATATAGCGACATTTAAAGCAATATATTCACCTTTACGGTCCTCCACGAAGATGTAAACGTCACAAAAGCAACATAAATCATGCGATATCTAATTACCACATATACTACTATTAACCCCTTCGCTGCTAGGCCTTTTCCCCTCCTGTGCTAAGCCCTTTTTGGGCTATTTGAGGTAGTGCGCGCTTAGGCCCCTGTAACTTTTTGACCACATTAGGTATCCACGCCAAATTTGCGTCCTTTTCTTCCAACATCTTGGGGATTCTAAAGGTACCCAGGGTTTGTGGATTCTCCTAGAGGGGTCACAGAAATTAGTCAAAATACAGCAATTTTTTTTTTTTTTTGTGAAAAATGTGAAAAACGGGCTGCAAATGAAAGCTTCTGGGTTTTTCTCTGCAAATGGTATCAAAAAAGGGTTTGTGGGGCTGAAATCACAATTTCTCCAGCTTTTAGGGAATGACAGACTTTTGTTAGAAAACCAACATTTTTTACACAGTTTTGGCATTTTTCTGGGACATACCCTATTTTTGCTATTTTTTGTGCTTTCAACCTCCTTCCAGTTAACGGTAGAAAAGGGTAACAAAACAATAATGGATCCTGGAAAGCTATACATTTTTGAAAAGTAGACAAAATTCTGAATTCAGCAAGGGGTCATTTGCGTAGATCCATCAAGGTTTCTTTATAGAAATTTACAGGCAAATATAGGAAAAATTAAAAATTTGTTGAAAAAAGCAGCCTCTTGAGTCAACGTTTTTACCTGTAACTTCTTCGAATTATGACATCTCTTTGAAAGCAATGTACCGTTACATCCGGTAGACCTTCCTGGTTGTGTGGACATATAGGACTTGTAGGTTCATCAAGAGCCCAACGAACCCAGAGTAGAAAAATGAGCAGCATTTTGTAATGTTTTTTTTTTTTGGTCCGGGTATATAGCAATTATTGTGGGAAAATGTATACTTGGAAAAATCGGTATGAAAGTCACCTATGTATTTCTGAAATGGGAACAAATTACAGAGTTCAGAAACAGTGCATATTTGCACATTTTCGAAATTGGGAATACTCATATTTGCATGACAATTATTGGTCATTTTTCAAAATGACTTTTTTTTTACACAATGTCTTTCATTTGGAAGGGAGAAATGCATCAAAAATCAACAGGTAATAACAGTAGCTTTACAAATTTGAACTACCCTAAGTCTCCCGAGAAAAATGGTACCTCACTTGTGTGGGTAGGCATAGTGCCCACGACAGGAAGTGGCTCAAAACCTAAGGTGAACACACCACATTTTCACACTGAAAATTTACACTTTTTTTGCAAAGAGTCTAGCTGTAGTTTTTGAACCCTAGCCCTGCCGGCACCTAGAGAAACCTAGCAAACCTATACATTTTTGAAAACTAGACACCCAGGGGAATCCAGGATGGGGTGACTTGACTGCCTCCCACCATGGTCTGTTACCCAGAATCCCTTGCAAACGTAAAAAATTGAAAAAAAAACCACATTTTCCCCACATTTCTGTGATGCAAAGTTCTGGAATCTGCGTGGATCCACAAATTTCCACCCACCCCGCGTTCCCCAAAGTCCTACAAGAAAAATGGTACCTCACTTGTGCGGGTCGGCCTAGTGCCCGCGACAGGAAACGGCGCAAAACGCAATGTGGTTTTGGAGTGAAAAATGACCCTTTTTTTGGCAAAGTGACCAGCTGTAGATTTTGTACCCTAGCCCTGCCGGCACCTAGGGAAACCTAGCAAACCTATACATTTCTGAAAACTAGACACCCAGGGGAATCCAGGATGGGGTGACTTGACTGCCTCCCACCATGGTCTGTTACCCAGAATCCCTTGCAAACGTAAAAAATTGAAAAAAAAACCACATTTTCCCCACATTTCTGTGATGCAAAGTTCTGGAATCTGCGTGGATCCACAAATTTCCACCCACCCCGCGTTCCCCAAAGTCCTACGAGAAAAATGGTACCTCACTTGTGCGGGTCGGCCTAGTGCCCGCGACAGGAAACGGCGCACAACGCAACGTGGTTTTGGAGTGAAAAATGACCCTTTTTTTGGCAAAGTGACTAGCTGTAGATTTTGTACCCTAGCCCTGCCGGCACCTAGGGAAACCTAGCAAACCTATACATTTCTGAAAACTAGACACCCAGGGGAATCCAGGATGGGGTGACTTGACTGCCTCCCACCATGGTCTGTTACCCAGAATCCCTTGCAAACGTAAAAAATTGACAAAAAAAACACATTTTCCCCACATTTCTGTGATGGAAAGTTCTGGAATCTGCGTGGATCCACAAATTTCCACCCACCCCGCGTTCCCCAAAGTCCTACGAGAAAAATGGTACCTCACTTGTGCGGGTCGGCCTAGTGCCCGCGACAGGAAAAGGCGCAAAACGCAACGTTGTTTTTGGAGTGAAAAATGACCCTTTTTTTGGCAAAGTGACTAGCTGTAGATTTTGTACCCTAGCCCTGCCGGCACCTAGGGAAACCTAGCAAACCTATACATTTCTGAAAACTAGACACCCAGGGGAATCCAGGATGGGGTGACTTGACTGCCTCCCACCATGGTCTGTTACCCAGAATCCCTTGCAAACGTAAAAAATTGACAAAAAAAACACATTTTCCCCACATTTCTGTGATGGAAAGTTCTGGAATCTGCGTGGATCCACAAATTTCCACCCACCCCGCGTTCCCCAAAGTCCTACGAGAAAAATGGTACCTCACTTGTGCGGGTCGGCCTAGTGCCCGCGACAGGAAACGGCGCAAAACGCAACATGGTTTTGGAGTGAAAAATGACCCTTTTTTTGGCAAAGTGACTAGCTGTAGATTTTGTACCCTAGCCCTGCCGGCACCTAGGGAAACCTAGCAAACCTATACATTTCTGAAAACTAGACACCCAGGGGAATCCAGGATGGGGTGACTTGACTGCCTCCCACCATGGTCTGTTACCCAGAATCCCTTGCAAACGTAAAAAATTGACAAAAAAAACACATTTTCCCCACATTTCTGTGATGGAAAGTTCTGGAATCTGCGTGGATCCACAAATTTCCACCCACCCCGCGTTCCCCAAAGTCCTACGAGAAAAATGGTACCTCACTTGTGCGGGTCGGCCTAGTGCCCGCGACAGGAAACGGCGCAAAACGCAACGTGGTTTTGGAGTGAAAAATGACCCTTTTTTTGGCAAAGTGACTAGCTGTAGATTTTGTACCCTAGCCCTGCCGGCACCTAGGGAAACCTAGCAAACCTATACATTTCTGAAAACTAGACACCCAGGGGAATCCAGGATGGGGTGACTTGACTGCCTCCCACCATGGTCTGTTACCCAGAATCCCTTGCAAACGTAAAAAATTGACAAAAAAAACACATTTTCCCCACATTTCTGTGATGGAAAGTTCTGGAATCTGCGTGGATCCACAAATTTCCACCCACCCCGCGTTCCCCAAAGTCCTACGAGAAAAATGGTACCTCACTTGTGCGGGTCGGCCTAGTGCCCGCGACAGGAAACGGCGCAAAACGCAACGTGGTTTTGGAGTGAAAAATGACCCTTTTTTTGGCAAAGTGACTAGCTGTAGATTTTGTACCCTAGCCCTGCCGGCACCTAGGGAAACCTAGCAAACCTATACATTTCTGAAAACTAGACACCCAGGGGAATCCAGGATGGGGTGACTTGACTGCCTCCCACCATGGTCTGTTACCCAGAATCCCTTGCAAACGTAAAAAATTGACAAAAAAAACACATTTTCCCCACATTTCTGTGATGGAAAGTTCTGGAATCTGCGTGGATCCACAAATTTCCACCCACCCCGCGTTCCCCAAAGTCCTACGAGAAAAATGGTACCTCACTTGTGCGGGTCGGCCTAGTGCCCGCGACAGGAAACGGCGCAAAACGCAACATGGTTTTGGAGTGAAAAATGACCCTTTTTTTGGCAAAGTGACTAGCTGTAGATTTTGTACCCTAGCCCTGCCGGCACCTAGGGAAACCTAGCAAACCTATACATTTCTGAAAACTAGACACCCAGGGGAATCCAGGATGGGGTGACTTGACTGCCTCCCACCATGGTCTGTTACCCAGAATCCCTTGCAAACGTAAAAAATTGACAAAAAAAACACATTTTCCCCACATTTCTGTGATGGAAAGTTCTGGAATCTGCGTGGATCCACAAATTTCCACCCACCCCGCGTTCCCCAAAGTCCTACGAGAAAAATGGTACCTCACTTGTGCGGGTCGGCCTAGTGCCCGCGACAGGAAACGGCGCAAAACGCAACGTGGTTTTGGAGTGAAAAATGACCCTTTTTTTGGCAAAGTGACTAGCTGTAGATTTTGTACCCTAGCCCTGCCGGCACCTAGGGAAACCTAGCAAACCTATACATTTCTGAAAACTAGACACCCAGGGGAATCCAGGATGGGGTGACTTGACTGCCTCCCACCATGGTCTGTTACCCAGAATCCCTTGCAAACGTAAAAAATTGACAAAAAAAACACATTTTCCCCACATTTCTGTGATGGAAAGTTCTGGAATCTGCGTGGATCCACAAATTTCCACCCACCCCGCGTTCCCCAAAGTCCTACGAGAAAAATGGTACCTCACTTGTGCGGGTCGGCCTAGTGCCCGCGACAGGAAACGGCGCAAAACGCAACGTGGTTTTGGAGTGAAAAATGACCCTTTTTTTGGCAAAGTGACTAGCTGTAGATTTTGTACCCTAGCCCTGCCGGCACCTAGGGAAACCTAGCAAACCTATACATTTCTGAAAATTAGACACCCAGGGGAATCCAGGATGGGGTGACTTGACTGCCTCCCACCATGGTCTGTTACCCAGAATCCCTTGCAAACGTAAAAAATTGACAAAAAAAACACATTTTCCCCACATTTCTGTGATGGAAAGTTCTGGAATCTGCGTGGATCCACAAATTTCCACCCACCCCGCGTTCCCCAAAGTCCTACGAGAAAAATGGTACCTCACTTGTGCGGGTCGGCCTAGTGCCCGCGACAGGAAACGGCGCAAAACGCAACATGGTTTTGGAGTGAAAAATGACCCTTTTTTTGGCAAAGTGACTAGCTGTAGATTTTGTACCCTAGCCCTGCCGGCACCTAGGGAAACCTAGCAAACCTATACATTTCTGAAAACTAGACACCCAGGGGAATCCAGGATGGGGTGACTTGACTGCCTCCCACCATGGTCTGTTACCCAGAATCCCTTGCAAACGTAAAAAATTGACAAAAAAAACACATTTTCCCCACATTTCTGTGATGGAAAGTTCTGGAATCTGCGTGGATCCACAAATTTCCACCCACCCCGCGTTCCCCAAAGTCCTACGAGAAAAATGGTACCTCACTTGTGCGGGTCGGCCTAGTGCCCGCGACAGGAAACGGCGCAAAACGCAACGTGGTTTTGGAGTGAAAAATGACCCTTTTTTTGGCAAAGTGACTAGCTGTAGATTTTGTACCCTAGCCCTGCCGGCACCTAGGGAAACCTAGCAAACCTATACATTTCTGAAAACTAGACACCCAGGGGAATCCAGGATGGGGTGACTTGACTGCCTCCCACCATGGTCTGTTACCCAGAATCCCTTGCAAACGTAAAAAATTGACAAAAAAAACACATTTTCCCCACATTTCTGTGATGGAAAGTTCTGGAATCTGCGTGGATCCACAAATTTCCACCCACCCCGCGTTCCCCAAAGTCCTACGAGAAAAATGGTACCTCACTTGTGCGGGTCGGCCTAGTGCCCGCGACAGGAAACGGCGCAAAACGCAACGTGGTTTTGGAGTGAAAAATGACCCTTTTTTTGGCAAAGTGACTAGCTGTAAATTTTGTACCCTAGCCCTGCCGGCACCTAGGGAAACCTAGCAAACCTATACATTTCTGAAAACTAGACACCCAGGGGAATCCAGGATGGGGTGACTTGACTGCCTCCCACCATGGTCTGTTACCCAGAATCCCTTGCAAACGTAAAAAATTGACAAAAAAAACACATTTTCCCCACATTTCTGTGATGGAAAGTTCTGGAATCTGCGTGGATCCACAAATTTCCACCCACCCCGCGTTCCCCAAAGTCCTACGAGAAAAATGGTACCTCACTTGTGCGGGTCGGCCTAGTGCCCGCGACAGGAAACGGCGCAAAACGCAACGTGGTTTTGGAGTGAAAAATGACCCTTTTTTTGGCAAAGTGACTAGCTGTAGATTTTGTACCCTAGCCCTGCCGGCACCTAGGGAAACCTAGCAAACCTATACATTTCTGAAAACTAGACACCCAGGGGAATCCAGGATGGGGTGACTTGACTGCCTCCCACCATGGTCTGTTACCCAGAATCCCTTGCAAACGTAAAAAATTAAAAAAAAAAACACATTTTCCCCACATTTCTGTGATGGAAAGTTCTGGAATCTGCGTGGATCCACAAATTTCCACCCACCCCGCGTTCCCCAAAGTCCTACGAGAAAAATGGTACCTCACTTGTGCGGGTCAGCCTAGTGCCCGCGACAGGAAACGGCGCAAAACGCAAAGTGGTTTTGGAGTGAAAAATGACCCTTTTTTTGGCAAAGTGACTAGCTGTAGATTTTGTACCCTAGCCCTGCCGGCACCTAGGGAAACCTACCAAACCTATACATTTCTGAAAACTAGACACCCGGCGGTTTCCAGGGAGGTATGGCTTGCGTGGATCCCCCAACGTTTCCTTACCCAGAATCCCCTGCAAACCTCAATTTTTGCTCAAAAAATCACTTTTTTCACACATTTTGGGGTGGGAAAGTAGTGGCATCACCGGGCTCACACAAATTTACCACCACCCAGCGTTCCCCCAGGTCTCCCGGTAAAAATGGTGCCTCACTTGTGTGGGAGGCCCAAGTACCCGCGGCAGGCAAGGGCCCCAAACGTAGTGAGGCGACCTCAAGATGGCCTATCGCCAAACCACCTGGTTTTGCAAGGGGGGTCACTTTGGTTTTTGGCCCGGTGCGCGGCGGCCATCTAGGGAAACCTACCAAACCCAGGCATTTTTGAAAACTAGACACCCGGCGGCTTCCAGGGAGGTATGGCTTGCGTGGATCCCCCAACGTTTCCTTACCCAGAATCCCCTGCAAACCTCAATTTTTGCTCAAAAAATCACTTTTTTCACACATTTTGGGGTGGGAAAGTAGTGGCATCACCGGGCTCACACAAATTTACCACCACCCAGCGTTCCCCCAGGTCTCCCGGTAAAAATGGTGCCTCACTTGTGTGGGAGGCCCAAGTACCCGCGGCAGGCAAGGGCCCCAAAGGTAGTGAGGCCACCTCAAGATGGCCTATCGCCAAACCACCTGGTTTTGCAAGGGGGGTCACTTTGGTTTTTGGCCCGGTGCGCGGCGGCCATCTAGGGAAACCTACCAAACCCAGGCATTTTTGAAAACTAGACACCCGGCGGCTTCCAGGGAGGTATGGCTTGCGTGGATCCCCCAACGTTTCCTTACCCAGAATCCCCTGCAAACCTCAATTTTTGCTCAAAAAATCACTTTTTTCACACATTTTGGGGTGGGAAAGTAGTGGCATCACCGGGCTCACACAAATTTACCACCACCCAGCGTTCCCCCAGGTCTCCCGGTAAAAATGGTGCCTCACTTGTGTGGGAGGCCCAAGTACCCGCGGCAGGCAAGGGCCCCAAACGTAGTGAGGCGACCTCAAGATGGCCTATCGCCAAACCACCTGGTTTTGCAAGGGGGGTCACTTTGGTTTTTGGCCCGGTGCGCGGCGGCCATCTAGGGAAACCTACCAAACCCAGGCATTTTTGAAAACTAGACACCCGGCGGCTTCCAGGGAGGTATGGCTTGCGTGGATCCCCCAACGTTTCCTTACCCAGAATCCCCTGCAAACCTCAATTTTTGCTCAAAAAATCACTTTTTTCACACATTTTGGGGTGGGAAAGTAGTGGCATCACCGGGCTCACACAAATTTACCACCACCCAGCGTTCCCCCAGGTCTCCCGGTAAAAATGGTGCCTCACTTGTGTGGGAGGCCCAAGTACCCGCGGCAGGCAAGGGCCCCAAAGGTAGTGAGGCCACCTCAAGATGGCCTATCGCCAAACCACCTGGTTTTGCAAGGGGGGTCACTTTGGTTTTTGGCCCGGTGCGCGGCGGCCATCTAGGGAAACCTACCAAACCCAGGCATTTTTGAAAACTAGACACCCGGCGGCTTCCAGGGAGGTATGGCTTGCGTGGATCCCCCAACGTTTCCTTACCCAGAATCCCCTGCAAACCTCAATTTTTGCTCAAAAAATCACTTTTTTCACACATTTTGGGGTGGGAAAGTAGTGGCATCACTGGGCTCACACAAATTTACCACCACCCAGCGTTCCCCCAGGTCTCCCGGTAAAAATGGTGCCTCACTTGTGTGGGAGGCCCAAGTACCCGCGGCAGGCAAGGGCCCCAAACGTAGTGAGGCCACCTCAAGATGGCCTATCGCCAAACCACCTGGTTTTGCAAGGGGGGTCACTTTGGTTTTTGGCCCGGTGCGCGGCGGCCATCTAGGGAAACCTACCAAACCCAGGCATTTTTGAAAACTAGACACCCGGCGGCTTCCAGGGAGGTATGGCTTGCGTGGATCCCCCAACGTTTCCTTACCCAGAATCCCCTGCAAACCTCAATTTTTGCTCAAAAAATCACTTTTTTCACACATTTTGGGGTGGGAAAGTAGTGGCATCACCGGGCTCACACAAATTTACCACCACCCAGCGTTCCCCCAGGTCTCCCGGTAAAAATGGTGCCTCACTTGTGTGGGAGGCCCAAGTACCCGCGGCAGGCCAGGACAACAAACGTAGTGAGGCGACCTTTGGGATAGGCAATGTTGATGTTGCCTCACTACGTTTGGGGCCCTTGCCTGCCGCGGGTACTTGGGCCTCCCACACAAGTGAGGCACCATTTTTACCGGGAGACCTGGGGGAACGCTGGGTGGTGGTAAATTTGTGTGAGCCCGGTGATGCCACTACTTTCCCATCCCAAAATGTGTGAAAAAAGTGATTTTTTGAGCAAAAATTGAGGTTTGCAGGGGATTCTGGGTAAGGAAACGTTGGGGGATCCACGCAAGCCATACCTCCCTGGAAGCCGCCGGGTGTCTAGTTTTCAAAAATGCCTGGGTTTGGTAGGTTTCCCTAGATGGCCGCCGCGCACCGGGCCAAAAACCAAAGTGACCCCCCTTGCAAAACCAGGTGGTTTGGCGATAGGCCATCTTGAGGTGGCCTCACTACCTTTGGGGCCCTTGCCTGCCGCGGGTACTTGGGCCTCCCACACAAGTGAGGCACCATTTTTACTGGGAGACCTGGGGGAACGCTGGGTGGTGGTAAATTTGTGTGAGCCCGGTGATGCCACTACTTTCCCACCCCAAAATGTGTGAAAAAAGTGATTTTTTGAGCAAAAATTGAGGTTTGCAGGGGATTCTGGGTAAGGAAACGTTGGGGGATCCACGCAAGCCATACCTCCCTGGAAGCCGCCGGGTGTCTAGTTTTCAAAAATGCCTGGGTTTGGTAGGTTTCCCTAGATGGCCGCCGCGCACCGGGCCAAAAACCACAGTGACCCCCCTTGCAAAACCAGGTGGTTTGGCGATAGGCCATCTTGAGGTCGCCTCACTACGTTTGGGGCCCTTGCCTGCCGCGGGTACTTGGGCCTCCCACACAAGTGAGGCACCATTTTTACCGGGAGACCTGGGGGAACGCTGGGTGGTGGTAAATTTGTGTGAGCCCGGTGATGCCACTACTTTCCCACCCCAAAATGTGTGAAAAAAGTGATTTTTTGAGCAAAAATTGAGGTTTGCAGGGGATTCTGGGTAAGGAAACGTTGGGGGATCCACGCAAGCCATACCTCCCTGGAAGCCGCCGGGTGTCTAGTTTTCAAAAATGCCTGGGTTTGGTAGGTTTCCCTAGATGGCCGCCGCGCACCGGGCCAAAAACCAAAGTGACCCCCCTTGCAAAACCAGGTGGTTTGGCGATAGGCCATCTTGAGGTGGCCTCACTACGTTTGGGGCCCTTGCCTGCCGCGGGTACTTGGGCCTCCCACACAAGTGAGGCACCATTTTTACCGGGAGACCTGGGGGAACGCTGGGTGGTGGTAAATTTGTGTGAGCCCGGTGATGCCACTACTTTCCCACCCCAAAATGTGTGAAAAAAGTGATTTTTTGAGCAAAAATTGAGGTTTGCAGGGGATTCTGGGTAAGGAAACGTTGGGGGATCCACGCAAGCCATACCTCCCTGGAAGCCGCCGGGTGTCTAGTTTTCAAAAATGCCTGGGTTTGGTAGGTTTCCCTAGATGGCCGCCGCGCACCGGGCCAAAAACCAAAGTGACCCCCCTTGCAAAACCAGGTGGTTTGGCGATAGGCCATCTTGAGGTCGCCTCACTACGTTTGGGGCCCTTGCCTGCCGCGGGTACTTGGGCCTCCCACACAAGTGAGGCACCATTTTTACCGGGAGACCTGGGGGAACGCTGGGTGGTGGTAAATTTGTGTGAGCCCGGTGATGCCACTACTTTCCCACCCCAAAATGTGTGAAAAAAGTGATTTTTTGAGCAAAAATTGAGGTTTGCAGGGGATTCTGGGTAAGGAAACGTTGGGGGATCCACGCAAGCCATACCTCCCTGGAAGCCGCCGGGTGTCTAGTTTTCAAAAATGCCTGGGTTTGGTAGGTTTCCCTAGATGGCCGCCGCGCACCGGGCCAAAAACCAAAGTGACCCCCCTTGCAAAACCAGGTGGTTTGGCGATAGGCCATCTTGAGGTGGCCTCACTACCTTTGGGGCCCTTGCCTGCCGCGGGTACTTGGGCCTCCCACACAAGTGAGGCACCATTTTTACCGGGAGACCTGGGGGAACGCTGGGTGGTGGTAAATTTGTGTGAGCCCGGTGATGCCACTACTTTCCCACCCCAAAATGTGTGAAAAAAGTGATTTTTTGGGCAAAAATTGAGGTTTGCAGGGGATTCTGGGTAAGGAAACGTTGGGGGATCCACGCAAGCCATACCTCCCTGGAAGCCGCCGGGTGTCTAGTTTTCAAAAATGCCTGGGTTTGGTAGGTTTCCCTAGATGGCCGCCGAGCCCTGGGCAAAAAACAAAAGTAACCCCCCTTGCATAACCAGATTACCTATTGTTACTACAGCGTGAGAATTTAGGAATAATACTGCAAAGAAAATGTGGCAGACAATTTGAGGTTTACAGGACAATGGGGATAAAAAATATTTTTCAAATCACTAGAGAGACATCACCATGAACTCCCAAAGGTTTTCGACAATATCTACAGTTGGTGGGTTATTCTTACATGGAAAGTGTACCTTGGCAGAGAAACAAAAAAAAAAGATTCCTGCACAACCATCTATTCCTCAAACACACACACATACTGGTTGGATTTGGCACGAGGGCAAGTCATGGTTCAGTGTATTAAATTTTATTAACAAGAGATTTCACAAATATGAAATGCACTGTCAATAATTAAATTCACAAAAAACCAAACCAATGACTTGCAGCTCGTGAGCTGTAAAGCCACGTCAAGGCACCAACCGCTTTACAGGCCATTCACACACCTTTCATACGTGATACAAACAAGACCATTCGCACCACCAGGTACAAAAGCAACACAGTACAAAAATCACCAAAAAGGGACAAGGTACACCCTGCTTCAAAAAAACAAATATTACTGCACAGTCATCTAACCCGCAAGCACACGCACATACTGGTTGGATTTGGCACGAGGGTGAGTGATGGTTCAGTAGATAAAATTGTATTACCAAGTGATTTCACAAAAAATGAAATGCACTGGTAATAATTGAAAGGGCAAGAAACTGAACCATTGACTCACAGCTCGTGAGCTGTAAAGCCACGACAAGGCACCAACCTCTTTACAGGCCATTCATACACCTTTCATACGTGTGAGACATACAAAACCATTCACACCGCCAGCCGCGGGCCCATCACATAACAAAACTCACACCGGCACACAGCGCCATTCAAGGGCCCATCACTTTCACACGCCCACAATCCAGACACAGCAACTACACAGGCAGAAGGATTGCGTGGAGTGGCACTCAGCTAGCAGTGTGTGTAGTGACCAGCAGAAAGTCACTACTCACACACAGCCAGCCAAGCACCGGTCGACACACACCGCTAGCCAAACGCCAGTCCACGCACACCGCTAGCCAAGCGCCAGTCCAGGCACACCACCATCCAATCGCCAGTCCAGGCACACCGGCAGCCAATCGCCAATCCACCTACACCGCCAGCCAAGCTCCAGTCCACGGACACCACCAGACAAGCACCATTCCACACACACCGCCAGCCAAGCTCCAGTCCACACACACCACCAGACAAGCTCCAGTCCACGGACACCACCAGCCAAGCTCCAGTCCACGGACACCACCAGCCAAACACCAGTCCGCACACACCACCAGTCCACACACACTGCCAGCCAAGAACCAGTCCACGCACAGCGCCAGCCAAGCACCATTCCACGCACACCACCAGCCAAGCACCATTCCACGCACACCGCCAGCCAAGCACCATTCCACGCACACCACCAGCCACGCACACCACCAGCCACGCACCAGTCCACGCACACCGCCAGTCCATGCACACCGCCAGTCCACGCACACCGTCAGCCAAGCACCATTCCACGCACACCACCAACCAAGTGCCAGTCCACACACACCAACAGCCAAGCGCAAGCCTACACACACCGCCATCACATTTTGGATTTTTTTAGAAAAAAATAAAAACACAAACAAATTGCAAATAGATAAAAATCTTCTAACAGAAAATCAGCAACTAAATACATTGCACTAACACCAACATTGAAACAGAATCAAATTATCCAAAGAATACAGACCAGCCAGTTCACTTTACCACTCAAGAATCCTCCCAAAAAATTTTTCGCGTGTGGTACGCTCTAAAACAAGCAGAGAGACACAGTGCAGGATGAGAGGGACAATCGGGGCAGTACATACGACACTCCTTCCGCGTACCTCTTCGCCAACAGACTCTACATCTCCTACTGGGAAAATCTTTTGCGGGTGTGGGAGGAATGTGATCTGGAAAGTGGCGTTCTTTCAATCTAGCAACATCCTCCACCAGTCCAACTCTAGGAACACTTGCCTGTTCCACTACAACAAGGCTGCCTATTACAGACTCCTGAAACTTAACAAAAGTCATCGTTGACTCAGGGCAAGAATCCTGGAACACAACAAAAGCATTAAACATTGCCAAGTGGAAAAGATGGATAGCCAACTTCTTGTACCAAATGTAAGCCTTACGAAGAGCAGTGTAAGGTTCCAACCTCTGATCTACTCTGTCAACACCACCCATGTACCTATTATAGTCTAAAACACATACAGGTTTGCGCGCTTCAGCGACCTGACCCCAAACAGTCACAGGTGCAGTGCTTTCATCATGGATGGAAGTCAGCATGTAGACATCTCTCCTGTCTGTAAACTTCACAGCAAGAAGCTCCTGGCAACGCAACGCACTGCACTGTCCCCGCACAAGCTTTTGACAAACAAGTTCTTTCGGAAAACCTTTACGGTTACAGCGGACTGTGCCACAAGCAAAAGTGTCCACTTTGGCCAATTCCCTGAACAACCGTACACCAGTGTAGAAGTTATCTACATATAAATGGTGGCCTTTGTTAAAAAATCCTCTTCCAAGTTCCCAAACAATTTTCTCAGTCACTCCAAAAGTGGACGGACAACCAGGGAGGTTAAACCTAGATTCCTTACCGGTGTACACCCTGAAATTAGAGACATATCCAGTCCTACTGTCACACAGCATATACAGCTTTATTCCATAGCGTGCCCTCTTACTAGGAATGTATTGCCTAAAAACCAAGCGGCCCTTGAACAACACCAAAGACTCATCCACTGCAATTTCTCTACCAGGGGCATAAATCTCAGAAAATCGATCAACAAAGTGATCAAGGACAGGCCTAATCTTAAAAAGACGGTCACAATCAGGGTGATCTCGTGGCAACGCTAAACCATTATCTACAAAGTGCATCATCCGAAGCAGAAGCAAATACCTGTCACGACTCATGACTGCCGGAAAAATAGACGTTGCCATCAAGGGACTGCTAGACCAATATGAAGCCAATGATGGCTTCCTTAGCAAGCCCATCAAAAAAGTTAAACCCAAGAACTTCTTCATCTCTTCAACATTTGTGGGAGTCCACCGGGTAGCTCTAGAGTGTGGCTTAAGACTGGCACTGTTGTCCCTCAAAAACTGTTCGGCATACAAATTAGTCTGCTCAACAATCTCTGCCAAAAACACATCGTCCATAAACAACTGAAAAAAATTTACAGGCAAAAAGTTCTCGGTATTCACTCTAGACCCTGGAACACCAGTAAACTCAGGAAATTCCGGCTGCACCATGCCAGGGGCCACCCAGAGGTCATCACTTTCAACGGGAAGACTTGCAGCCCCAGCCTGCAGCCCAGATGTCTCTTGCCGCACTACACCAACGGAAAGGCTTGCAGCCCCAGCCTGCAGCCCAGATGCCTCTTGCCGCACTACACCAACGGGAAGCCTTGCAGTCCCAGCCTGCAGCCCAGATGTCTCTTGCCGCACTACACCAACGGGAAGCCTTGCAGGCGCAGGCTGCAGCCCAGATGCCTCTTGCCGCACTATCGGCACATCAGTCTCCTCCTCTAACACAGGCACTTCATCCGCGCTAAGAGTATCTTCATCATCCGATGACCCCATACGGAGAGAAAACTCACTGCCAGAATCGTCCCCTGCCCCCTCTCCCTCAGAAGCAGAGTCAGTCTCTGACCCAATATCAGAGGAAGACTCAAACAGCAAACCAACAACCTGCTGAGCAGTCATCCTGCGGCTAGCCATTATACCTACTAAGATGGAAGACTGCACAAACAAGTCAACAACAACCAACAATGTGCAAACCAAGTAAGTAAAGAAATGTGTACCTTATATCAATAAGATCAATGTACTCAAAAACTATACAATCCAAAATCAAAAGAGACAGCTACACTCACCAGAAACAAACTCTGCAGTGACACAGCAAAGACCAACGATATCAAACTAGAAAGAAGAAAAAAAAACAAATTACTCACAAGACAACAAAATACACATCATGCACCAATGCAAAAAGTTTTTGAAACTCAAAAACCAAACATACTGCTATTATTACACCATTTGCAAAAAAAAACAGGCAGAGAAATCAAACACATTTGCATTGTACAAAAAAACAGTCTCTTACCAAACTACACAAACAGCAAAACCACCAGAACCAAAATGTCACCGTGAACAGAAGAAAAGCCTTCACCTAGAACAAAAAAGTAAACAAAAAAAACATTACAATTGGAAATCACAAAACATATAACAATAAACATTATAACATGCCATGTCACTACCCAAATGGTCAATCGGTTTGTGTGCCAGGTCAGGCAGAAAACAGCAGGAAAAAAAAGGCTATTCAGTCCCGGGGCAGGTGACCCAAATACATATAACAAATTGCACCCTGGAAGCGAGGGGTCACTTCTATTTCTAATTGAACTAATTCCCTGGTGTCTAGTGGGCTTTTCTGCCTCCAATGGGAGCAGAAACGGCAAAAAAATAAAACCGATCTGCCCACAGAGGGGGCAGAAAAGTCTTCAAAACATTTAGGGGCCCAAGGAAGCGACCCTTGCCCAAGGGGTCGCTTCCTACAATAATATTTATATCCCTGGTGTCTAGTGGGCTTTTCTGCCCCCCCCCAAAGAGCAGAAACGGACAGAAAGACGACCAATCTGCCCCCAGGGGGGGGCAGAAAAGTATTCTAAAAAATTAGGCCGCAAAGGAAGCGACCCTTGCCCAAGGGGTCGCTTCCTACATAAAGAAAAAGACATCCCTGGTGTCTAGTGGGCTTTTCTGCCCCCCCTGGGGGCAGAAACGGGCAGAAAGACGACCGATCTGCCCCCAGGGGGGGCAGAAAAGTCTCCTAATCACTTTACCACCCTAGGAAGCGACCCTTGCCCAAGGGGTCGCTTCCTACATAACGAAATAGACATCCCTGGTGTCTAGTGGGCTTGTCTGCCCCCCCTAGGGGGAGAAACGGGCAGAAAGAAGACCGATCTGCCCCCAGGGGGGGCAGAAAAGTCTTCAAATTATTTGGCCCCCAAAGGAAGCGACCCTTGCCTAAGGGGTCGCTTCCTACATAGCATAACCAATATCCCTGGTGTCTAGTGGGCTTTTCTGCCCCCCCCGGGGGCAGAAACGCGCAGAAAGCGGACCGATCTGCCCCCAGGGGGGGCAGAAAAGACTTCAACAAAATTTGCCCCCAAGGAAGCGACCCTTGCCCAAGGGGTCGCTTCCTACATAGTAGGAACAGCATCCCTGGTGACTAGTGGGCTTTTCTGCCCCCCCCCGGGGGCAGAAACGCGCAGAAAGCGGGCCGATCTGCCCCCAGGGGGGGCAGAAAAGACTTTGCAAAATTTTCGTCCCCAAGGAAGCGACCCTTGCCTAAGGGGTCGCTTCCCAAACTCCAAATACAAAATCCCTGGTGTCTAGTGGGGCATCCCTACTCCACGATCGCGACGCTGTGCGAGATCGTGGAGCAGGAATGCCCTGTATTGAGAGATCGGGGGAGAGGAAATACTCTTTCCTCTCCCCCGATGCCTCAATACTAGAGATTTCACCGCCGCGGCCCCCACCAGACGCCAAACACCTACCTCTGCTCCCCTCGGACGCGCTGGAAGAAATGGATTCCAGCGCGTCCAACGCTTCCTGATGACGCCGGCGCGCGCTGTGCGCGCTGACGTCATCAGAAAGCGTGGGGGGGCTCGGGGGGGGTCGGGGGTGGCAGCGGAAGCTCTTCCGCTGCCACCCCCGTAAAGGGGGCCAAGATCGAGGGACAAGGGGGGGAGCGCCAGCGCTTCCCCCGGGGGCTGTCCTCATGACGGAACGGTTCCGTCATGAGCACAGCCCAACCGATGCTCATGACGGAACCGTTCCGTCATGAGCATCGAAGGGGTTAATATGCATACGTATTTTAGTTATTAGAGTTATTTTGCCATGCAAATAGCAAGTTCCCACGTATAATATGTGTATGCAAATGGTTAGTTATAATAAATCACAGCACACCATTAGTAAATTATTATTAGTAGGTTATTCAATTAATACTTTCATGCAAAATAGAGGAGGTATACAAAATTTTGCACTACCTGCTCCATCACCTGCTCGGATGGTGCAGTTCACTTTTCGCTGCTGGGGGTTTTACTTACCAGTAAAGCCGTTTTCATCCCTCTGTACATTTCGCAGTGCCTTCTTCACCTTGCATAGTTTGCCTCCTGACAGCTATATGGCCTTTCTATTTACTCCTCACACTCCTGTGAGATCCTTTCCCTCCAGTACTCTACATTATGCTAACACTCATAAATTCAAGAAAGCCCACGTGTTTACTTCCCAAGCTTGGAATTCACTTCCTTTGCCCATCCGAGCTGAGAAGTGCCTTCTCAAACTTCTTAAACTGCCAAAATCCCACTTGTTCTCTATGTAGGGTCTGTCCTCAGGCCGATGTCTTTTCCAGCGGCAGGATATCCCTTTCTTGGGGTATTTACATGTTTGATAAAAATACAAATCATTGCCCAGAACTCGACCAAGCCTCACATGTCCATAATTCCCCGGAGCTCTTGCATCCACCAGAATGCTGTCATGGATCACTGGAGGGATTTGTCTAGTCTGGCAATGTTTTTTAGTTTAATTCAAAACTCACTAGCCATAGTCCATACAGGATGACAGCAGTTACATGTAGACTTAGATACAGAACAACAGTGCAATTCTGGAGACCCCAAACTAAGCCCATGCGTTTTCAACCTAGTCTGCTTTACACTATGGTCTCTGAACATTGGCCCAGCTCTCATCCCCGATGGTCCACCTACCAAAGTTAGCCCCTTCTAAGAGCTGGATTCTAAGTAAAGAACAGTGATGCTACTCTTGTTGTGTAATATAGCCTTAGAGCCTGACTTAGCGGGCTCTATCAGCCATTAAAGGCCCGCTCCAACGGTAAAGACCCAAGCTGAAGGCGAAGGCCTTTTACAAGGGATAGGGCATTTAATGGCCGGTAGAGCCCGCTATGGCGGGCTCTAAGGCTATTAGAACATTCCTCCTCTAGAGGGCAGAATGTTTTAATTTGGGAAAACAAAGGCCACACGGAGCCCGAGGGGGTTGAAAATCGCTTGGGCTCTGTGAGGCCTTTGTTCGCAGCAACAGCTGTGAACAAACATTGGAATGTTGATATTCTGGACTTCTACCCTGTGTTGGCTTCATTCAGCCTAAGTTGACAGGGTATGCCCAAGCGTGGGTCCCTTGCTCACTTTGTCACTGGATTCAATCTAGGCTGGCTGATGAGGGGTGTTACTCCGAAACTGTCCCAGGATGCTTGTTTCCAGTCCAGGGAAGACCTGGCTTGGCAGTTCAGGCTGGACTATTCCCATGGGGAATAGGGTCAAAACTGATTTGCATCTTATAAACATAACTACCCCTGGGAACAAGGTAGCAAGATAAAGTTTAGTATGCCTGAACTCAGAATGTTAAAATGCATCTTTTAATGAGGGTGATTTTTACAGTCTGTGTTTGAAAATACCACTTTTAGAAATCAGGTATTTTCTTGCTTAACCATCCAGTGTGTCTCTGCTAGGTTTGTGTATTGCATGTCTGGCTTTTGGATGACAGGGGCTGGTGAGGGGTAGTGGCTCCAGAGAGCCTGGTGAGTCAGGGCTGGAATGAATAGACATGGGCTGCATTTAGAGTAGGGGGAGGAGATTTCCTTTCACCTGAATGGGCCTAGTCTGCCTTCAACAATGCTGTCTCCGCCTCCTGCCAGAAAGCTGCACCAGTGAGGACAGAACTGGTTTTGGCTGGGTACAGACACTCTCTGCCTTCAGAGAACAAAGGATTTTTGAGTATAAAAAGAGGGGCCCAGACCCCAGACTTTTAGATCACTTCTGGGAATCAACAGGAACCTTTGCCAAGGAGAAGAGCCAGAGAAGCTGAGGAGGAATACTGCCCCTGTGCTGTTTGTTGTCTAGGGTTAGCCTGCAGTGGCTACTTGCTGCCAAGGAATGGAGAAAGGGACTTTTCTGTTTGCTTTGTCACTTGCTTGAGGAAAAGATCTCCAAGGGCTTGAAACTGAGCTTGCCTCCTGTTCTGAAGTCTCAGGGACACAAAGACTTCACCACCAGCTCCCCTTTACTGCCTTGCTGGGAGTTCTGACCTAGCAAAGAGGTGCCTGCTGTTGTTTTGGGCCTCTAGAGAACTGTTTTCTGCAAGGAGCTGTAAAATCAATGTAATTTTGAAGAAGTGAGATGCATCCGTACCTGTTTTTGATGCATCGCTGAAGAAACCGTAGCAGCACCTGCCGCGGCATGAGATATCGCTGCACGCCGCATCGAGTGCACCGATATCCGAAGTCCGAGATCATCGCACTGAGTTCGACGCAAGGCCTGCTGTGCGGCTGCAAGAGTTCACGCATCGTTCGAGATCATCGCATCGAGGTACCAAGTTTGTCGCATTGTTGGGGGACACAGTAAGATACCAACGCATCACCTCCCCACGCAGTAAGAAACCGACGCATCACCTCCTCTCCGGTAAGGAACCAACGTATCACCTCCCCTGCGCTGCAGTAAGGAACCAACGCATCACCTCCCCCGGAGCAAGGAACCGACGCATCACCTTCCCTGAGTGTAAGGAACCGACTCATCACCTTACCTGTGGCCCGTTTTGTTTGTTTGCGTGACCCATCCCAGGTACTTTGTGTGAAAAGCGTCACATCTTCAATTTGCTTTGAACTGAACTATTTCTACCATCTGAAAGTCATATTTTTATTACTGTAGTGTGGATTTTTGACGTTTGGTCTTCTTTTGGTTTAGATAAAAATTACTTATTTTTCTAAACTGGTGTGGTGTCCATTTGTAGTGTTTTCACTGTATTACTGTATGTGTTCACAAATGCTTTACATACTACCTCTGAGATAAGCCTGTCTGCTCATGCCAAGCAACCTAGGGGGTGAACAGGGGTTATTTTAGAAGTGTATCCCCCTTACCCTAACAAGAAGCAAGGGTCCCTATTTGGATAAAGGTACCTACCTCTGCCAAATGGAGTCCCCCATTTCTAACAGTAGGTCTGAACTGGGGTGGCAGAGTGAGCAAAAAAGCGATGATGGATTCAACCCAGACCTGTGACTGGGGGTGAGTGTCTGAAAAGTTTCAGTGCTCCGTCCATCATCCCCTTGTGTTTGCTTTGTTCAACCTAAGTTGGCAAGGTATGCCCATACGTGGGTCCCGTGCTCACTTTGCCACTGGATTCAAGCTAGCCTGGCTGATGAAGGGTGTTACCCCTAAACCGGTCCCAGGATGCTTGTTTCCAGTCCAGGGAAGTCAGGGCTTGGCAGTTCGGGCTGGACTGTTCCCATGAGGCACAGGGTCAAGACTGATTTGCATATGGCTGGGTCTGAACTGGGGTGGCAAAGTGAGCTATAGAACAATGATGGATTCAACCCAGATCTGTGACTGGGGGTGAGTGTCTGAAACGTTTCAGCACTCGTCCATCATCTCCTTGTGTTTACCCTGGACTTCTACCAGCCATTAGAAGCCAGGAGCACTCCTTTGTCTTCAATGGAGCACTCAATGTTACAATGTTCTAATAACTGACACATTAGGTCTCCACCTCAATTCTGAGTTAAGACCTTTTGCTAGGAGCTGGGGTCATTCTGAAACTCTACTAGGGACACTTCACTTGGGAAGAAGACTGCAGAGGTGTCCCAAAACACCTCTACCAGGTGCCCAGCACAAGCAGCAACAAGGCAACGGCTGAGCCTACCAACTTACCCTAGGTAAACAGTTTCCCCTCACTGTGTAGTGGATGACTATGCACCGGAGATACAACCTCCAGAAGAGTTGCCTGTGCTAGAGTGATCTGTGGCGACTTGTGTGCTCTGTGTCTGGTCTCCACAGACCTTTTCCTGACTCAAGACACTGCTGTACCTGGCCTGTGTGTTGCTGGACTGTTATACCTCATGAGGATACATTACAGATAATCACTCCTGTGAACTGCATTCTGGTTTTCTGCCCACTAAAATATTGTGTAGGGAAAACTTATCTAGCTGGATGAATTAAAGGGTGGGTGGATGAGTGAAATGTAGGGTGGATGGAAGGATTAAAGGGTGGATGGATGGGTGGGTGAGTGAAAGCATGGATGGATGAGTGAATGGATGGATGGATGGATGAATGAAAGAGTAAATGAATGGATGGATGAGGGGTTGGTGGAAGTATGAGTGAAAGTATGGATGATTGGAAGGCTGAGTGAAAGGGTGGATGGATGAGTGAAAGGGAGGACGGATGGATGGAGTAAAGTATGGATGTAGTGAAAGGATGGATGGATGGCAGAAAGGGTGTATGCAGAGATGGATGAGTGAAAGGGTGGATTGATGGGTGGATGGGTTGATGGATGGATGGATGGATAGATGGAAGGAAGGATGGATGGATGCATGGGCTTGGAGGTGAATACATAGGTTTGGATATGGATGGGTGGACAGGCGGAATGGTGAAAGGCTTAATGATATATGAAAGATTGAATGGATGACAGAATACAAAGGTGAAATTGTGGATATAGAATTTGGATGGAAGGATGAATGGATGGATACATGGATGGAAGAGACAAGCAAGCCCTTCTGGGGAGGGTTGTGATGACTTGCTTTGTTTGTTTGGTGCCATAAGAGCTTTGGTTCGAAGTGGGGGGTATTTTAATTTTCTGGCTGCTCCCTTGCCCGACCCTTTGTGCCAGAATAAGGGGGAAATTTAGTGTTTGGTGGGTTGGAAGCCCTGCTCCATATTGGCAGGTCTCCCACCAAATGAAACCGAGGTTCCCTTAATCCCCTGCCTCATTCAAAGGTGCAGGGAGAATTAGCTTTACAAAGGCGGAGCCTCAGTTGGCTTCAGCATTGGAAACGTATGACCACCTGGCCCATCCTCCGAGGAGGTGCTAGGGTACTGCCCTAAATAGGGCTGGCCTTCAGTGGTTCCAGGAATAGGGTGACCAGACGTCCTGGATTTGCCCGGACAGTCCTGTTTTTTCATGGACTGTCCTTGCATCTTGACACTTTTTCCTGCAACAAAGACACAACCCAGTTTTGGAGAGAGGGTTGGATGAGCATGTACATTAATCACAGTCTGGTGCAGGCTCATGTTTTCTTGGACCCTCTCTTCACGCCAGGGACAGTTGAGCTGCTTAAAGAGCGGCCAAAAGAGCGGCCTGCAGTGCTGCCTCGCCACACTCATGCAGCACATCAAGATTTAATGAGGGGTCAACAACGTCCTATCACCCCAAGACTGGGATAACTGGCAGCCTCCGCCAGGGTCACATCAGACATGTTTTGTCTGCGCCCGGATCATGGTCACAGAAGGTCTACACAGCGCCGGCTCCTCCGTAATGGCGGAGGAGCGTCTCCCCACTCGTCAGAGTCAGTCACAGAAAAAGAAAATGATAATAACAAAATAATATCATTTTATTTTTCTGTGACTGGGTCTGGGTGAGGGATACGTGAGTAAGGCCTGGCGTGGCTGGGCCATGACAAGAAGGAGTTGTGCCCACTTCTTTTTCTTTAGCCTAGATGTGTCCTAATTCCTTTTTCACGCTCTGTAAGCTCATTTTCTCTGTTTTGAAGCTGACAAAAAGCCAGAGTTATTTCTGGTAAGTGCCGTGAACCATAAATAAACAAATCCATCTTTTACCCTTCAGCACTCTTTGAAATCTTAGAGTTTTTCATTTCTTCGCATGTTTGTATATCAGGAGTTGTGTCGGGCCGGCATTTAAAATATCTGTTGGATGGAAAATCTGGCCAAATGAAAATTTTATGGCAATAGATGAATGTAGGAGAAGACTGAATAGAAGACACGACTCTTCTACAAAAGACGTGACAATTTCTCTAAATTCCCCTAGAATTACAGGTGGCAGCCTCAAGGTGCCAATGTCTGACGATGGTGCAGCTGATGTAGCATCAGAATAAACTGAGAGGTTCCATAAATAGGTATGAGATAATGCATGTAGCTAGGGCAGCTCCAAGATCTGTCAGGATGACCATGGGTTCAATGTGGCAGGTCAACCAGTGAAAGGGCAAACAGAGCCAAGACTGAACAGAACACACCCTGGAGACTCCCGAGTGACACAAGCAGCTAACGATCAATGGAAGCGCAAAGAGATGCCGCTAAAGGCAGTGAGCAGGAGTGATGACAGCCTAAAACCAGCCAAAGATGGGCAGAGTCACTCCGGGGCATTCTTTATGGATAACTGCCCATCTACTTCCATGTGTGCAGGGCACCCAGCAGGGATTGTCATGCCAAGCATGCAGGCAACATGTGAAGCCATTAAAGTCAAGCTGGAACTGTAACCTATATGCACTGCAAATAATGGGGAAAGCTGCACTCATTTACAAAATGCATCTAAAACTACCACAGAAGTACATTACAAAAGTAATTAATAAAGCAGAGTGAATTAAACCCATACATAATCTGAGCTCTTACAAAGAATGGCTGCTAATAAGGACCTACCCTCATAAAAAGACTAATAATGGCGAAATCCCTGAATCATAGAGACGTTCAATTTTTGCCCACATTTTTTAAAAAGGGAACAAATCACCCCCAACCTGCTACAGGCCAATCTCCTTAATAGATCCAACTGCTAATACCTTGGGCCAGGTAATTCTGGCGCGCTTAGAATCATGGGCAAATGAGGATAAGATCTTAACCCCTGTGCAATATGGGTAGCGGTCCGGTATTGGGACTACTGAACAGGTACTCAACGGGCACCATATTGTTAACAAATATGTTAAGGTTAAAAAAGAGGGAATCTACGGGCCTTTTATCGATCTTTCGTGCACATTTGACCTGGTCAATAGGGAAGAACTGTGGGCACTAATGCAGAAAATGGGCTTTGAATTGGACCGCATCACCCTGATAAAACGCCCACATTTGCTGTTATCAGTGCAGAGCGTCAGTGCTTATGATGAGGCAATCAGGACATGGGATCCGACCTCATCCTCTGAATCCAGGAAGCCGGCCCCATCGAGTTCCTCCCAGTCCCTGCCGTTTCCAGATGCGCTTCAGTGGTATTGGTCCGTCCATGCCTCAGAACGAGGGGAGATACCACTCACTCATTCTCAGGGGTCAAGACAGCCTCCACCCGGAGGACCCGTGAGCCTGCACCTACATGTGCTTAGAGGTGCGAGATTTGAGGGGCTTGAACCAAAATGGGAAATGTAAACAGACGAGTGATGATTTCGCAAAAGACTAAACAGCCACTGAACTTGGCCAGAAGAGCGAATGTCTCCCAAGGTGTGAGCCTCACTACCAATGAGTGAGTTCAGTTAAGATCTCACACTCGGGGTCAGAGCAGGGTTTGCTAAGCATGATCCGGGCAGATCCTCCTGTGGAGAGCGCCTTGCGTGGTGATGGCTGGTGGATTCCATGTCAGTCTGCGACAGAGGTTCCACTGGTTCACCCTTTGCTCAGCGTCAGAGCCGGTGGGACTCTCTCCCCTGAACCCGCTCCGTTTGCGCGTGCGCCGCTTTACACACTCGGTGCCAGAGCAGGGCAGGCACTGCTGGTGATGCTGTCGGTCGGCTTGGATTCCCTCCTCTGCAGGGCGAGACCTGAGCTCCTAATCCATGGGGACACGCGGGGAGGACCCTTCCGCAGAGGCAGCGCGCGGAGGCACCCTCTCCGCTCCCAGGCATTTCCACAAATAGTCCGCTCTCGCTGCTGAAATCCGATCTTTAATTCAATTCTCATTCTTCTGGAAAACTTAAAAGACAGAAACAAAGGGCGGATGCAGGGGGCTGCTTGGAGTTCTCTGGCCGACCACACTACCAGAGGCCTGCGAATAATGAGTTGTTTTTGCTGCGCTGGAACAGTAAACAGAGGAAGATTGAGGTCAAGTCAGAGGGAACCTCATTGCTATCAGAAAGCTATTGGTGCAGCTTCTGACCCATACAAAGGCGTGCTAACAGTATTATATTCACTAGCGTCAGTCAGCTGTCAATACATATGCTCTGGAAGATAGCTCAGTGGGTTGAGCACCTGACACTGCAAGTGAATTTTTAAATTGCACAGAGCAGACTCAGCCTTTTATTGTTCCAGATCAATAAAGTGTGTGTATGTATGAATAGAGTTGGAGTAGTGTATACATGCGTGTAGCTTTTGCTATGTTATTCCACTATGCAAAGTATTTAACTGCTAATAGTTTCTCTGTGCTAAAACTTACTTATGTACTACTGCATACATAAGTTGTACTGAGATGGGTTAGTGTTAGGTGTTTAGTGAGCAGGAAGAGTGTGGCTTCGCTCTGACTTGGTGGCTTTGCCTTTTATACTGAATTGGCCAATGCAGAACGGGGCACACATGGAAAGGGGAAATAACGTGGAGAAATAGAGATATTTCTCCTTGTTACGCCTCTGTTGGGTAGGCGCACCATTTGGGAGTGAACCCAGGTTTACAAGTCTTTTCTCCACCCAACTCAAAGTAACTCTCGGCAGCCCTATGTGCTGCGTTGCGTTACTTTGGATTTACTAAACCACCCAAAGGGGCTTTGCGTGGTTTAATAAATACCAGTTACGTGCAAGCGATGCCTTGTGATAACTTGCGTCATGCAAGGATAGCGCAAGTTCTTCTTAAATCTGCCCCTGGAGCTGCTAACTCAAAAACATTGTTTCACAGTGTGAGGAGGGGAAGGAGTCTCGTCCCGAGAAAAGATTTGAGGCTGATGCCAATGTCCTGGTGTGTTTTATCACCCCATAATAGGTATTGAGCCTCCAAAGACAACTGGAAATCAACTCCGTGCAGTGGTTTCCAGCTCGTCTTCCCTGACACTGCGTGATATCGGTTTCTCACCGGGTGACTGTGTGAAGGGAGTCAATATTGTGTGACATATAGTGGCATTGTGCGAGTTGGCAGGCCTGTGACACAAAAAAGAACATCCGACATGTTATTACCATAGCACCGTACACAAAGTTATGACACTAATCATAAAAATAAAAAAGGTAAATCATTCAAAAGAAAGATTCATGTAGAACGCAGGACGAAGCTCTTTCTGTGAATGCGCCAATGTAAAAGGCCACCTCAGCAACTGCTGGGCACCATGCACAGAGGATTTGCCTGGCAAAATCCACATTTTTGCCAACAAACATTTTGTCGACCTTAAAGAGAAGTAATACAAGCTAGTGTAAAAACAGAAATATCTGGAGTTAACAGAAAGGGGTTAAAATGACCTTAACAGAAATATGAAACCATAGCTTTGTTTTAAATTAAGGCTTTGCCAAACTGAGCAAATGCAAACACCTCAAGGCCCAAACAGATGCAAAAGCTCTCAGAAGTAGTAAGACATGTTTGCCTCCCTTCTGTCCACCTCAGGTCTTGTGTGCTTCTTGCTTAGGGCCCCATTAAGATTGCATCAATAATACCAATGCTATAATTGTATACCCATAATAACAGATGCTGTGAGTATCAGTGACTCCACAATGTGAAATTACTATGGGGTTGAGTAATTCCCTGTATATTCAGCGTAAAGTCCATTCAGCACTGATTAACACGTCTTTGCCGAATTTAGGGCCATTTTTCAGGGACTAATTCCTTCAGGTATAACCTGGCACATGTATCCTCAGGAACACCTACTGTGATTTTGCATGCACAATTTGTGATTTATCTTTAATACCAATTTGGGAAGACACTCAGGTTATTACCTAAAATGTGTACTAAGAGGTCACTCCGAGTGAGAGCCTTAGTCCTGGAAAGCTAAGATGTACTTTGGGGTTCGGAGAGTGAGAGCGCATGGAGAGACTGGCAGTTCTTTGGAACGGAAAACCTTGTAAAATTCGCTTGGTTTGGGGAAGAACTATGTAGTTTCGATTTTCACCTGGAACTGTGGGTACTGGTTGGTGGGTTACAGGTAGGGGTGGGTGGAATTTGCGAAATTCACTTTTTCAAACTATCACGAAAATTTTAAAAATCTCCGCAAACACGCGGAAATATCGCGAAGACACGGAAGTTTTTTTCCCGCCCGTTCACGGTATTTTCTGCGTGATCGCGGCTCGCCAACTTACCCATGCGGTTGCTCACGGGCGCGAGATCTCAATCATCTCATACTCTCGCGGTTCATGATCGCGAGAAGAAAGACGTGATCGCGCGACGAATGACGTGATCGCGTGACAAATTACGTTAATGCGGGCGCGAACTGTCGCGAGACAGCGCAAATGGCTACCAACAATCCAACATCTCGTGGAGAACGCGACCGGATCGAGAAAACTTGTCGGCGAACGCGGGGATTCAGGTAAGGCGATCGCCCGCACGCGAGAATGTATTTTTTTACAGCGCGAGCAAGAAAAAAAATTCCGGTAAGATGCGTATTGCGGAAATTTTGACATTTTTGCACTCTCCGCGGAACGCGAAAATGTCAAATTATCGCAATTTCCGCGAGGGGAACGGAATTTTAGCCCAGGCCTAGTTACAGGACCATCAAGAGTTACGCGGCTCCAGTTGTGGTTGCATGGCCACAGTATGTTTGAACCCAAAGCTGGGCACCAAGTACAACCCTGTAGGTGTGCACCCCGAGGGAAGCCAACCTTAGCACTTTAAGGCTTTCTCAGTGAGGTGATGTGCTGTGTAGACTCAGAATTCAGTACAGTGAAATAACCGTTAATAACTCAGCCAGTGGTTTGCTTTAAAAAGAAAAGTAATACATTCTACACATTATTCTTAATACAGCATATAAACATAATTACATTTGTAGAAAGAATAAGCAGGGACAAATATTTAAAAAGCTTTTCACAGTAATTTCTGCCAGTTGGCTTTAACCTGCAGTTTGGGTTTTCACAAACAATAACCCTCTACCTATCAGCTTTGACAAATGGGTTTTCGCCCTAATATAATGCGCTCTTTCTCAATAGATCCATGGAAAGATGTTCTCTGAAAGCCGCCGAGGCCCACTTTGAGTATTAGACTCTCACAAGCGCCGCACAAGTGGGGTTTTCACAGGAATATTTCCTCGGCCACTGGAAGGTGCTGGATGTGGTTCATAAGGTTTTAAATCTTAGACCTCTCTAGCAACTTCAACGAAAACACTCATAAGTGGGTTAGTGCTCAGTCGCAAGCTTAGGGTCCTGTTGGGGCCATCAGGGGCACACACGGAGTTTCAGAGCTGGAGGGAGCTCCCCAGAGTTCCTTATAGTGCTGGTCCTCCCCTGGACCTTGCACATTGATGCAGAGATGGTTCCTGAATTGCTCTCTACAGCTCCTTCAGAAAGCAGGTCACTGGGCTGCGATTTCCTCTCATGGGCAGCTTTTCCTTCTGCGCCCCTTTCCATTGCAGTTGAGTTCCTCCCTCCAGGACAGAGTCAGCCAGCACCTCCAGGAGAGTTCAGGATCCTTATGCCTGGCCCTGACTTGGAATTGGAGTTGGCAGTCAGCCCTTCGGTCCTGGAGCTCTGCAGACGCTCAAGCACCTGGCTCTCGGCCGCTTTTTTTGGTCAAGTATCATGAGACACTGACCTGGGGTTTTCACCCATTATATTTCCCTTGCAGGCAGAAGAGCACGTGACTTCCAGAGCCGCTCTCTGTTTTGGGTTTGGTCTACTTTTGAAATGTTGGTGAGTTTCACTCAGGCTGGTCAAGCCATGCTCTTCTGATCTGTAGCTGCTGACACTCAAGAGGATACTAGAGTGCTGCAGGGCTCTGGCTGACATCAAACAGGGGGCTTTGGAAGGTACGAGGGTCTTTCCGCAATCAACAAAGAAGCTGAACTTTCTAACTTCAAGTTACCATTTTGTCAGCCATACACAACAAGGAGTTTGAAAATGTCTCCCTGGCCCCACAAAGTTCCTATGCACAGATTAAGCGTGCACTCTTACCCATGCCTCACACGATGCAGACAAGGACTTGTTGAGGGGGGGGGGGGGGCGGACTATAAAGACCTTTCATCATGAGAAGTGAGAAGCCGGTAGGCCTCCCAGTTTCACTACGATTCATGCTGCCGTCACTGACAGTACCTTTCAGCCCAGAGTGTGGTCAGTAACATACAGGCCAACATTTCAGAAAGGGAAAGTGGGAGATTAAAAAAAAAAAAACAATCGGGAGAATATATTTCTCCCAGTGACTTCTATTGAGGCCTGAATCCGGTCTATTGTCATGTATGGGACTTGCAAGTGTTCTGCCTCAGGATCGAATTTCAGAAAGGCAAATATACATTTTTTTTTCTCCTTACCTGGTGGTAGCACAGAGAAAGCGCTATGGCAGGCAGAGAGATTGTGACACAGACGCTGTGCACTGGCCAGCAGAAGCAGGTTACTGCCAGTGCATACCCTGAGTCCCACTAGACCAGTCCCTGTCGGCTGAAGCCCACCAAGGAATAGGGTTTTACAATGCAGGAATCAGGAGGGAGCAGACTAGCCTCAAAATATGTAGTCTCCCGTCTGCATCGGGAGGGTTGGCTGCTGGCATCCATGCAGTAGTCACTCTCTGAAGGAGGGGTTGCATTTGTTTGTGCCCCTCCACTTCTCTGAGTAACACTCTGAGGTGTCAAGTCGTTAAAGACAACCTTTCTGAACATACATGAGGCTCACTGAGGCAATAGAACAATCAAACCCCTAAAGAGACAAAGTGGAGCGCAGGGCAGGGGTGCACTCTCACCAGAGCCCACCAGGGGACGCTCTCGTCCCAACAGAAGCTAGTAAGGCAGAGCCTGCTTTGGGTAACTGAGTCTTGGCCTGTCCTTCAGTTTAAGACCACCTTCACCATGAGACACCGCCCCACCCTGATGGGCTCCCGGTACAGGCGAGAAATGCCTTGAATTAGCTGAATTCTTTATTGAAAAAATAGGTAAAAACAGACAAACAAATAGAAGAATCAGCATCAAAAAGAGAACTTTTACCTTTGCATGAAAATCGCATTCACTGTGGTTTGAATTCGCACCACTTTTGCTGGAAGTCTATTAAAAGAGCTTTCACTGGCCTAACCATTTCAGCTACAGAGCAGAATCTACACAAGAACTTGTATTTAATCCAGCATTCCATAACCTGGGGCCCTTTTAACTAACAAATTATTAACAATTTACCAAAGCAAAGAAAATTCCTTTTCAGTTTGATGGTAAAGAGGTGACCCGTCTCCTTGTAACACTTGATGGGCCATTGCTGGCCTCTCTAGGCAAAAACAACTGAGCACCCATGCAATTCTCGTTCAGTAGAGAAACTCAAGTGCAACACAGATGCTAATTCTGGCCAGGCAGCAACATGGAAGAGCCCCAAATTGTCAAGCATAACCTCTGGAACAGGGACAAAGGCAAAGCATTCAAAGCTCACCCTCATGAATGTCTCTAGAGCAGTCAACAAAGTGTCTCTCCTCAAAACTCAAAAGAGGCCCACTTGAGTCGAGGCCTTCACCTGGTTTGTCATCTCTCTTAAAAAACAATGTCTGCCTAGAAAAAATTGAAAATTATATAACCAGCAAAATATAATGAACAATTTCACCCACAAATAACTCTCAACAAGAAACGTAGGATAGAGGGAACAAGAACTGTTGAACTGAACCATCTAGGTAGAGTTTCTATTGTAAAGGCTGTGAATCCGTTGCGATGACATTCTTGCCACACTATGGAGGTAAGTCAGTATTTCACATTGTTACCTCTACTGGACTCTCAAGGCCACCTGAAGCAAGGATCTCAGGTGATAATGTAGGTTATGAGACTAAGAAAGTATTAAATGCCATGAAGCTTCATGGGCCATTGCAGTGTGTGATTTACTAGAAAGACTATGACACCTAGAAAACATTCACATAGATGTTTCCTGCTGGTGAAGAGAGGCAATCAGCTCCACCCTGAGAAACTCAAAGCACCGAAGAGAAGGTGCGCTGCAAAACCCTTGCAATATTGAGGAGCTTTCCTGGAAGTCCTGCAAGATTTCGTGATCTCATGATATTTTGGAATCTACTTTGAACCAGCAGAGTATTGAAAGCGCCCGTCCCTGCTCCCTTGTGCTCAATGCAAGCATCACAGACAGCGGCGGGGTCTGGTATGGATCAGGAGAAGGCTGAGCCCTTGGAGGAATGGGGAGTTCACTAGCTTGTGGCCCTTCAGAGATTGATATTTTTGGTGTATTCCTCGTGCTGAAAGAGGACATGAACACCCCATAAGGAAGTGTTTGTATGGCCTTTTCATCCGAATTACTGACCATTGTGCCACGCAGCAGGTCCCGGATGCAGGAACCGCGCATGCGTAGAGTGAACCGAAAAGATGAGTCCGTTGGTTGCAGTGAGCTCCAACCGTCAGAATGTACGTTTGAATTGCAACTGACCAGGAGCCTGCTGCCAGGGCCTGACTGGCCTTAACGGTATCGGGCGTTTCCCCGGGAGGCTGGAAGGGTGGGGGCCGATTTTGCGCTGGCGGGGGCACTGGCGTAACCAAACTTGAGGGGGCCTCTGTGGAGGGGCCCCCTTCCAGCCACAATCAGGAGCTCTGCAGGGCTGTGCTGAGGGGGCCCCCAGGAGCTTTCCCCCACCCCCCGCACCGTGGGGGCTGCGCGGTGCTGCGGGGGCCTGTGTTACGCCCCTGGGTGGGGGCCTCTTTTGTGACTGGGAGCCGGTTTTGCAGCAGTGCTGCAATATTGCCCCCCAGTAGCGAAAGCAGCAATGCTTCACACTTACCCCCTTTCCCCGCAGGGGCCGGTCCGGCGAAATGCTCACTGCTGCTTTGGGTTCCTAGTCCGGCACTGCCTGTTGCTTACTTTATCCTGCGAAACAAAATATAGAACATGATTTCTCCATATTCGGGAGGAAACTCAAGAGTTCCACAAAATAGTTTAATGAAACATTGATTTTGAATTTTAATTAAAAACACCTGATGTAAGCACATCAAGGCCACCTAATCGGAATGTGATAGTTATTTACCTATGGAAGGTCTTGTATGTCAAATAAAAACTATACTCTTTGCATAATTACTCGCTACATTGAAAATATAAAAGTTCCTCAGGCTGCTGAACGCACTGCATACACTGAGATTATGCCAATCAAGAACCCAACCAGATGTTGCTATAATGCACACCCCCTGTTTACTTCACACCATTATCATCACAAGAAGCGAATCAGAACGTATTATACTTGAGTTCACCTTTAATACATTTCCTTATGGCATGAAAATAGACCACGTTACTCATCTCTTAATACAGAACCTATTAATTAATATATGTTACAGGTACCGGTGACCCTCTTTCCTTTTTACGTGCTAATCTTTTTAGAACACACCTCAGACTTGATTAAGCTTGAACATAAACACAATTTTTTTTGTAGAAACCATTTCATGTTTGCCATATACACTTGTTTCATATTTTCAACTGCCCATCATTTATTTGTTATTCGCAACCTTTATAAATGCATCTCGCTTTTGGGGCATTTCATGTACCTGCTATAAAACACACATAGCTGTGAAATAGAGGTTCCTATATTCAGCAAAAAAGGGCGCAGCTACTATGTCCCACAAAAAATGCACAGACAGTTATGCATACCTCTGACCCAACCCTGCATGTTTTCCGCCAGTACCCTAAGCCTTCTTGTTTTGTATTTTTCTCTCTTTAGTCATCTTTTTCATTCATCTTTTCTTTCACGTAATTAGGCCTGGGCAGTCAACCAACATTTCAGGTAGATTTTCTACCCCAGCGGACCATTTGGGTAATTGAGTGAGTGTCTACAAATCTGAACGCGAGCGGCAGTGTTTTTGAACCTCAGTGGCAGTTACTTCAGTGTAAGCGGCCAACAAACAATTCATGTAGAACTTTTAGCTGAGCAGACCATTATGGTCATTTTTGATAGCCAAACTACAAAGTTAAATTCGAGAAACCGGAAATCAATCTGAAAGTATGTTTTGCAAGATGCATTTTGCAGAATTATTCTTGTTTGACTGTTTTCTTCATCTTTTTCATTTATTTTCAGAGTAATGTAGGTAGTGTAAATTTATCAGCATTTGTTTTGTATCTACCTGTCCAGGCCCCCAACAAAACCTTTAAAAGTATAGGGGGTTGCTACTGGATTGAAGCTGACAACACAAATGCCATGGCTGAAAGCGATTAACTCACTATACATCTGAAAAACCTACATTTGTCAAGAGTGTTTTATGGAGATTTACTTGTAATGTCTAAGTTTTAAACATAAAAATATGAGGACTTTTAGAGTTCAGTAGGACTGGATAACTGTTGTAAATTGGCACTTCTTCCGCCCCGTCAAACTTGTAGCTCTACCACCTTATTTAGAGGTGGGCAAATCACCGGGTGTTTGGGATGGTTTTCTCATGCTCATTTTTTCCTGTCTTCGATCTCTTTGAAGTTCCCTGACTGACATTCCATGCAGCCAGATGTTTCACTCACTATGGATTAAACTTTAGGCTTCTAGGAACACTGTTTCCCCACTGTCGGTCGAAGTGTAGCAGGGAAACAAAATAGCTGCCATTGGCTGTGCTCTATTTTCTATTTCCATTGCAGACTGGGGCAGAAAATAGGCCAGGCACCAAAATAAGAGTGGCCCCCATTAGCAAATTGAACTTGTAAAGACTGTATATCAGTGGGGTAGCTAGAACTTTGGCGTTTGCTGCCCTGTGGAGGCCGTATGTGAGAGCAGGGGGGGGGGGGGGTGGGGAGTGGTGCTGGCAAATCCGCGAAGAGTAAGAGTGGGAGCAGGGGGGGTGTTGCTGGCTATTCTGCCTGAGATGGCTGCAGGTAAGGGGGGGCGCTGCCCCCAAAACTAATGCCGTCCGGGGCGAAACGTCCCCCCCACCCCACCCACCCTTGCTACGCCACTGCTGTATATGTGTTTTGCAAGATATATGCGACTGCAAGCATATATGCTTGCTGTTGGCAATTTTTGTGGTAATAGCAGAGAAAACCTGGCCCACCAGACCATATAACAGACCCCCAAGCAGTAACAAACATTTGCAGTGCAATTGACTCGCATTTACACGAGACCTATTGCATTGGAAACGGGAGTGCGGGCGGGCGGGAAGGCACCAACGGGAGTGGGGGGGCAAAGGAGAGTCTGAGAAGTCACGGACTGCGGGAGGGGGCGGATGGGGGAGACAGGGAAGAAAATAATGTTCCGAGTAAAGGGGCCAGTAACCATGGAAATATGCAAATGACGACATGGCCGTCATGAGGAGGGAGTAACAAGTCTAAAACCAATCGGGAGGCAGCATTTAGAACCTAAGCCAATGAAGAAGGTGGGTGGAGAGTGGGCAGAGCTTCCACAAAGCTTCCACACTATACTGAATACTGCATGCCTTGCAAAGCGAGCAGCGAATGTGCTGAAATGCTAGGCTCGAACTAAAATCAATCGTAGAAGTACTGACCTGCCAGTGCAGCCTGTCGGTTACGGCCTGAGTACCCTATAGTATAGGCCAGTCCGACCCTGAGCACAGCTCTGCTGAACGCAAAAGAGGTAAGAGACTACCAAATGGTACACATCCAGCCATGCACTGCAGCATTGTTGCTACAGGGTAGAGCCCGTTTCTTGCGACAATTTTTTTTTTAAGTTCCGCAAAACAGACCTGGTTCAAAAAATGTCTCAAAGTTGTGATGTCAAGGAACTTCCATTTTTGTGCACTTCCATAACGGATTATCTCAGATAAATCGCAACGTGTATCAGTTATGTAACACACGCCATAAAGGTGTTAGCAAGCTAGTACTTCTTTGGTTCGAACACCGATGATGTATGTTTGTATATTAATGGTAGCAACTATACAGATATACTGTATGATGGATTTCTACTTCATTTTACTAGTCATTTATATGTATATATTCAGGAGCTTTACATAGCACCTCATAGATGCTCCTTACATCTACAACAATTACGCTGTCAACCTTTCCCTAGTGAAACCACTGTTCAGTCACGCGATTACATTGACAAACCTTTACCGAGTCATACTGTTAGAATGTTGACACTGAATAAAGGGTCAGGATCACTGCTATGGCCAGGGTTAGGCTTAGGGGTAGCATAAGAGTAGGATTTAGAGTTCATTTTAATTTAGGGTAAGTATTAGTGTCAGTTTTAGAATTCGACATTGGGATAGGGCCAAATGGATTAGGATTAGGTTAACGGGTGACAGTAGGCGATAGGGTGGGGCTAATGTTAGATTTAGGTTTAGGTGAATGTTAGCTCTACACTTAGGGATCAGTTATAGAAAAGGTGTAGGCCCAGGGAAAGGGGGTTACAGTAATGGTAAGAACAGGTCTAAGAATAAGGAATAGATAGTGTTATGGCTCAGTGGTAGGATGCAGGCGCTTTGACAATATGAAAGCGTTGTCGATGTAATGGTATGAATTTATAATTGTCTGGCTATGTAAAGGTGACTATATAATGGTTGACTATTTATTTGTTGCAGATGTAGTGGCATAATTTTGCCTTATGGTCCTTACTACATCCTATTAAGGGCAAGACAACCATCTCTGAGAAAATGCAGAACGGCCCCCATGCGCAGGGAGAAAACTCCTGGTGCTTTGAGGCCATTGGGAGCTGCCAACATAGAGGGGCAGATTTACAAGAAAGTGATGCATCTATAGAGATGTGTCACTTTCCTTGTGCCACCCTAAAAAATACTTGCGCCACCATGGATGCGCCGTATTTACAATACGGCGCACCATGGTGTAAGGATTGACAGATGCGTCAGAAATTCTGACGTATCTGTTGGGGCAAAAGTCACGCATTGCTGGAGTCGTGTCGCAAGCACGACGCAACTCCAGCAATACAATTTGTGGCCTATTCCCACTACACTGCATCACTCCTTATGCTTACTTCAAGCAGGCGTAAGGTTTTGACGCAGTGGCGTCCTAAAAGTGACGCAGTGAAATCTTGTGGATTTCACTGCGTCACTTTTACGAGGCTTTCCTGTGTAGGAATGCCCCCCTGCATACATTATACCTGATGCAGGTATAATGTGACGCAGGGCTTTACAACGTGACGCATCTCCCTACATGCATCACGTTGTAAATAGGGCGATTGTTTGGGCTGCCGTTGCGTCCAAAGAAGTGACGCAATGGCGGGGCAAAGGGCGCAAGGGGCTTGTAAATTTGCCCCTGACTTCCTTCACAGCACAGATATCCCCCGCACTGTCAGACAGCCAGGGAACCCTAAGTATGGTGGACTGTCCTCCACCAGGTTGGCAGAGGCCATGGCCTCCACCCCTATGATAGACCAGTGGACTGTCCACCAGGGTCTGATTGAACCCCCTGCCCCTCCCAGAGTCATATTTGTCTCGCCAAAGTTGTGAAGCAAATGATCAGTTCAAAGGCACGTTAAGGGAGATGACTGTTTATTAGCGTCCTCCAGCTCCACTCCAGTGGCGGCAACCATCCTGTCACCAACGTTCGAATTGAACTCCCAAAGGAGCAAACCATTGAAGAGGGGAAGAGAGGGGGGCACAAGGGGGAAGAGAATGATTTATATTACTGAGTACATGAATGCAACAGTCAGGAACTGTCCTGAGAACCTTGTCTCGGTTTTTCTCCTATCAACGATTGTCATGACCACCCACCTCATAGGCCTTGTAAATTGCAAGCTGTTTTCCCCATCCTCGCTTTCGTCCTGCCCTCCACTTGAGTGGTAATGCAGCCAGCTCAAGTTGCTTCTCTCGATCCCGCTCATACAGTGCCGTCTCTCGTTCTGTTAGTCCTTGTCTAACTGTTCTCGATCCCGGGCAGAAGAAAGACACTTCTTTGGGGGGATTGGCTCAATTCTTTTATGCATAATTCTTTCTTGGTCTTGCAGTCTGATTTCGTCATTCTCCCTAGTGCATAATTACTGTTGGGAAGGTGATAATTGTCACAGAATGTTTTAGATTTCTTTCCACTTATAGGCATGGTGCTGTTTTTGGATTCTCCCAGTTTATATTTTCCTTGTCTCTGGATTCCCATGGTGCCAGGCCGCCTCAAAGGTGTACAGTGTCATGGTGTTGTGTCTGGGTTATTAGAAATTGATCTCTTGATTCTCAACTTGCCCTGGTCTGGTTTATGATAATGTTGTCTCTGGATTTTCACATTGTCATGATGCTGTGTCTGGATTCTCACAGTGCCCTGATGCTGTCTCTGGATTCATGCAGTGCCATGATGCTGTCTCTGGATTCTCACAGTGCCATGATGCTGTCTCTGGATTCTCCAGGGAGTGTGACGCTGTCTCTAGATTCTCGCCGCAGTGTCGCAAGCCCAGAGGATCCCAGCCCTGGTCTTTGGAGGGCTGGCGCGTTCAGATGTTGATGTACACTTTCTCATCTTTCTGACAGCAGAGTAGAGAGCGAAAGCCGCCGAAGGCGAAGGATCTGCAATCAGGCGGGAAAATGCCAACATTACTGCACCTAACGAGAGCAGATTGAGCTCGTTAAGGAATGGCGCATCCACTGCGACTCTCTGCAGCCCAGCCCGGGCGGGATTAGTGCAGCTGTGTGGATCTCCCGATGACAGCGGCTTGATGCAAATAGATATTAACAAATGCAAGCGAAGTCTCCTGGCCCCTGCTGAGCTAACAAGGCCCGCATCCAGGGGTCATACAGAGGCAACAGGAGGGATGGGCATGGAGGGAGCTGGAGGCCAGCATTGAGGGTGGTGGGGGTGGTGGGGCAGTGTGGAGGAAAGGAGCCAGGAGGACCGAGGCAGGGCGGGACAGAAAGATGACTTGAGAGGGGAAGAGACAGAGGGCCCAGTATAGCAAGTTGGGAGCCCAGGGGGTTAAGAGCGCACGAGAGGAGGCAGAAGTGTAGAGAGGACGAGAGGGTAGAGCGAGAGAGAGAACAAGGCGGAGCACAGAGAAGGAAAGGGTGAGAGAGCGCAAGAGCTGGGAGAGGGAGAGTGAAAACAAGCGAAACAGAGAAAAAAGAGGGAGAGAGCAGTGACGCTGGAACAGTTTTCTGAGGTGGAGTGCGAACCATCAGCCATCCTTTGACTTCAGTGCCTTGATTATTCTTTCCATGCTGCTGATATGTATTTGTAGAATGAATATATATATATATGTATATATATGTATATATATATATATATATATATATATATATATATATATATATATATATATATATATATATATATATATATATATATATATATATTACCTACTGGCGGTCGCCAGTAGGTAGTTATAGTTAGGACCACGTTTCCATAGGAAAACCTCAACATTCTATTTTGAATAACTTTGGCGCCGGTCGACGAATCCTCGCGAATTTCTCAAAATAGGTGGGGCGCTACGCTCCGCTCCTACCCTGAAAGTCTCGGGGGGATTCGTCAAGCGGGGGCTGAGATAAAAGGGGGGTCCCAAAACGCGTTTTCCCCATGCAATTTTCCATAGGGACCTTTAGTCCAAGGTACAGCCCGAACGGCTGAACAGAATTACTTGAAATTTGGCAGAGAGGTAGTCCTCAGCTCAGAGAAGTGCCCTTTGCAGGTCTGGTGTCAATCTGTTCAGTAGTTCCTGAGAAAATCAAAAGTAAAATCACATATATATCTGGGCGGAGCCTAACCACACATCTCATCGTGAGATCTGATTGGCTGTCAGCACTTCATCCAAGAAGTGTTGGCAGCCATCTTGGGACCAATATACATGATAGCACCTCATTAAAATGCATTGGAGTTAATAGAAGGTTTTAAGACTTTAGTTACATTATAAATCATTTGTTGATGGTACCATACTCATTTTAGGAATTGTGGTATGTTCTAAGGTGATTTCACCATGTGAAAAAGCCTTCTGCTGGGATATCATGATTGAGAGAAAAATATTTTCTCATGCTTTTCCCACAGAGGTTGGGAAGGTGATCTATAAGCTAAACTGAGAGCTTATTTTCTGTAAATTCACATTATCTTTCTCAGTCATGTGAGAATGAAGTCTGACATTTCTCAGTAAAACATGTACATCCAACAAGGGCAGAGACTGTCAGTTGATTCCTTTCTGTTCTACTGCAGCTTCCCAGAGTGTTCCAAAGAACAACTAGAGCGCTAACAGTCCTACTTATGATAAACGTATGGCACACCTGAAGCCATCTTGCTTGGATTAAAGTGGTAACTCTTAAAACATTTAATTTAAAAAGTAACAAAATGAGGGGGTTCATTTTTCCATAACAAGTATGATTAGTGCTGCAGAAAGAAAAACTAGGGCACATTTTGACTTCTGAAATCCTCTTTTATTTCATTAAAAAATTCTGACATGCAGACTGAAACATGCACTTCGCACAATAAATCACCAACCACCACTTACTTGTTAGCAAAAAAGGCCACTTTATTAAGACAGGTGCCAAATCATAATTTTCTGCAATGCAATAACTTTCCAAAGTTTGTCTTCAAATCTCCCCAAAACCTACCCCCAATGTAAAAACCCCACCCCTAAACAGAATACTGACCCCTGTGTGCATTTTCCCCCACTTCTCATTTCCTGTTCACGTGACTGCTCCCCCCCTCCCCCGTTGGAGGATAGGCTAACCCGCTCAAGGCTGCCCACCCCCCCAGCAAAACCCCGCCTACCCAGGACACTATCAGGCCTGAAAAAACAAAACACAAGAAAAAACCTGTCTTATCGTGGCAAAAGGAAAAGAACATTGGCTTAATGCCACCACCAAGAAAAAAGGGGGGGGGGGAAGAAAAACAATGGCTATGAAAAGAGGGTGGGTGGGTGGGACAAAAAGTGCAAACCAGCCCCTCCTCCCCGCTCCCGAGGGCCTAGTGATTTTCCCGCCCTTGCCTCCCTCTACTTATCACTTTCCCCGCGCGCCCACCTAATTAAATCCCCTAGCCTACACCTGGGTGGCCGCTCCATTGTGCGAAGCCACCCAGGGGGAGACCTGGCTCGCGCCCTGCACCCCCTGGGTCCCCCCTCGCACAATAAATCACAAACCACCACTTACTTGTTAGCAAAAAAGGCCACTTTATTAACACAGGTGGCAATTCATAATTTTCTGTTATGCAATAACTTTCCAAAGTTTGTCTTCAAATCTCCCCAAAACCTACCCCCAATGTAAAAACCCCACCCCTAAACAGAATACTGACCCCTGTGTGCATTTTCCCCTACTTCTCATTTCCTGTTCACGTGACTGCTCCCCCCCTCCCCCGTTGGAGGATAGGCTAACCCGCTCAAGGCTGCCCACCCTCCCAGCAAAACCCCGCCACCCAGGAAAACCAACAGAGTTTTCCTGACCCACCCAGCAACTTGGTGGTAATGCAACAAACCCCTTTTCAAAAGCACCATATCTGTTCCTTCCAAATTTGCACAATCAAATCCCGTAACTCCAGCAGGTAATATGCTTGCCCCATTGTAGATAAATGTACCCCATCTTCACGAAACAGATACCCTTCGGTGCATTTTATGTTGGGATGAGCGAGGACCCGCACCCCATGACCCTCACAAAAGTGTCTCATAGTACGGTTAACCTTCCGTCTCGCTTTTTCCATAGCTGCATGATGACGTGCTCCTCTCCAGTGCAACCTTGTAATGAACTCTGTCCAGATCAACTGGGTGCTCTCCCAGGTAGCCTGGAGGACCTCCAGATCATGTTTCATCAACTTTATTAGCGACAGCCCTGACAAATCAACCAGGTCATTTTCACCCAAATGAATAATTAGCAAATGCGGCGGTCCCCTTCCAGAGCACATCGTGGCCAGCACCGGAAACAAACCCTCCCAACGCATTCCCCCTTTGCCTTTCCATACCACCTCATGGCTGGCACTGCGCAGTCCAAGGGAACGCCCACACATCTGCTGTTCAGCATAGACTGCAGCCCATTTAACGAAGGAGTGTCCTACTATCCATGTTGATTTTTTCGAACTTACGTGCCCCGGTGCCATACCTAGACAGAAAAACAATGATTAACCAAAGAAAACGAAGAGCTATGCAGAGACTTTCCGAACATATTTCTCACAACATTTGGACTTCCATCTCCCAATACGGCGTATGTCTGCCCAGGACCACCCCAACCTGGCTGCCTCTGTGGCTGCCCCGATCCGAAAAGAGTGTGTTCCAAAACATAAAGGGTTTTCCCCCAAAAGAAGAAGTACCTTTCTCATCACCGCCAGCAACTGGGCCACGGAAATAGGTTGCCCCGAGGCGTGGCAAAATACAAGTCCCAGAGCAAAACCACTAGAAGCCTTGAAACTTTCCCATTCCCCGACAGGACAGCATAAACCATCCTCACTTTTGTTTAAGAAAACCCATTTACCCCTGCCCAGCTGATCCGTCTTTGAAATTCTCAACCAAAGGCTCAACCTGTGCCCCTCCAGAAATACTTCATCACTGCGGATACCTGGCCTATGACGCAGCCCAAGCAGTTCCGAGGCTCTGAAAGCCCCAAAAAACAACCATAAGAAACATAATCTAAACAGCCTGCACTCAGACTCATCATAACATACCAAAGGTAGCTGCCGCAGCATTCTTCGCAGCAAATCATAAGTCACCGCCCTGCGTAACTGTTTCGTCCCTGACTGCACCCTGCTTAAACCCTTGAGGACCCTTTTCACCAAAACCCCCTGAACCAGATCCCTCCCCCACCACAACTGCCCGTAAAAGGAAATCCCCGCCAACTTGCCAGAAATCGTAGTATGTGTGAGACCTTTGTCAATCAAGTGTAACACAAAACCTAGGACCATGTGAGCATCAGTCAAACTCCCCCTATTCTCGGCACACAGTTTACCATAGCTCAAGAACTCTCTCCACGCTTGCTGATAGCTCCGTCTTGTAGAAGCCGCTATGGAGTTCTCCACGAAAGCGACAAGTCTCAATCCCCCCACTCCCAGACACACTGCGGGATTGGAGTCTTGGTGTGTTCCGCCCCAGGGGCCAGCCTGCAAAATCTCGCCCACTGTAAACGAGACAGAGAGTCAGCTATACTGTTATGCACTCCCGGGATATGCCGCGCCTTAAACACAACATTGAGCTGTAAACATTTTAGCATAAAAGCGCGCAGTAAGCGTAATACTCTCAAATCCCTGGCTTTCTGTTTGTTAATCAACTGTACCACCGTTAAATTGTCAACGTGGAAAAGCACTGAACGATTCTGAAACTCATCGCCCCAAACATACAGGGCAACCAAAAGTGGAAAAAACTCTAGAAAAGCAATACTGCGACCTTGCAACAACCAATGACGTGGCCAACTCTCCGCGCACCAACGGCCTTCCCAAAAGACGCCAAAGCCGTGCGCACCAGATGCATCCGAGTAGATCTGCACTTGCCAAATCATGTCTTTGTCCGCAAAAAACAAAGACACACCATTAAAATCTGCTAGAAAAGTCAACCATATAGCCAAATCAGCCCGTGTAGCGGCTGAAATACGCACTCTGTGGTGAGGAAGAAAAGCCCCAGACATGGCCATTCCCAATCTCCTGCAAAACGTTCTCCCAGCACGGACCACCATGCACGCAAAGTTAAGATAACCCAACAGCTTCTGCACCTTCCTGAGCTCCAACTTGCGTTCGTCAATCACAGAGGACAAAAATGCAGTGATTTCCTGAACTTTCACAGCTGGCAACCTTGCTACCATAGCAACGGTGTCTATTTCAATACCCAAAAACACCATCGTCGTACTCGGACCCTCTGTCTTATCCGGGGCCAAGGGCACACCCAGCTCCTGCGTCAATTTCTGAAAAGCCAGCAACGCCTTCCGGCACTGACCTGTGCCCTGAACGCCAATGAAAAGAAAATCATCCAAATAATGACAAATGAGGGCATGACCAGTAACCTGAGTGAAACGCCACTGCAAAAACGTGCTGAACAGTTCAAAGAGGGCACAAGAGATAGAGCAGCCCATAGGAAGCATCCGATCTACATAAAAACCCCCTGCATCTGCATTCCCAAAAGTTCAAAGTCAGAAGGATGAATGGGTAACAGCCTAAAAGCAGATTGGATATCACTCTTGGCCAATTGAGCCTCCCTCCCTGCCGATCTAACCAAACGCAGGGCATCATCCACGGAAGCGTAGGACACACATGCATCGTCGGGCGATATGAAATCATTAATGGAGGAGCCCTCAGGCCGTGACAGGTGGTGTATCATACGAAACTCCCCTGCTTTCTTTTTGGGGACCACCCCCAGTGGAGAGACAATCAAATTGGGCATAGGACAGCTGGAAAAAGGACCAACAACTCTTCCGGCCTCCACTTCACCCTGCAACTTCAGCTGAACCACCCGTGGCAACTCCTTAGCGGACTTCAAATTATCGGACCACCTACCAAGTCTCGGCCCCTGGTAACCTATTTTGAAGCCGTCCTTGAAACCCCAAAAAAGTCTGCTGGCAGCCTCAACATCTGGATACTCCTGCAACCATTGCCCCAAAATCTCCAACTTAACCGGAGTAGGACCCCTTTCCTGCAAACTGGAAAGCATTGCCTCTTCCCCTCTGCCCCCTGCCCATGTCACCGAACCGCTGGCCAGCGAAGCATTGTGTGAGGGGATGTCATCCACCACACTGGGAACACTCATGCTTATATCTGCAAAACTGCCTATTGCAGAAACCATAGGTTTCAGGGGTGTTATAGTTAGCTGGACTTTTCACTCATACAAAACCATTGAAATTCCCCCGTTGATGTAATAAACAGGGGAAGTGATGTAATATGTGACGTCATCAGCAGTGCATTGCGAGCACGCGAGTTATAGTTAGCTGAACTAACTATAACGGGGGAATTTCAATGGTTTTGTATGAGTGAAAAGTCCAGCTAACTATAACACCCCTGAAACCTATGGTTTTTTCAGTGAATTTCTAAGGTTTTTTAAATGCTAATTCCTAACTATAACGTGCCTGAAACCTATGGTTTTTTCAGTGAATATATATATACATACACCTATAACATAAAATCTAATAAAAAATAACATTATATTATAAATTAAAACATTAAAATATTTAAGTCTTTAAACTTATATTTTGCACTCCATTGAGTGCAACAATAGGGAAAGTGTTGGACAGCGGAGGAGTAAAAATTACTATTCCCGCTCCATTGAGTGCAGCAGTAGGGAAAATATTAGATAGCTGAGGGATAAAATTTACTATTCCCACTCCAGTGAGTGCAACAGTAGGGAAAGTGTTGGATAGCGGAGGGGTAAAACTTAATATTCCCACTCCAGTGAGTGCAACAGTAGGGAAAATGTTAAATAGCGGAGGGGTAAAAATTCCTATTCCCACTCCAGTGAGTGCAACAGTAGAGAAAGTGCATTGCGGTATTATTTTAGCTTGGGCTTTTATTTTCATTCGTTTTGCTGCTACTGTTCTTAACAATTTTAAAATCGTTTTTAAACATTTTGCTGCTACTGGGGCATAGTGTTTACTACCCCCTTACCTGTGTCTCAGCACCTCACAGGCTTGCCGAGTTGGTGACGATCGGCTGGGGCCGCCATCTTGGGTGGGGTTGTGTTTCGCGCTCTAGCGCTTCAGGATCAGCACTACTTAATCTTGCATGGCACGTGCACATCGCTGGCTCTCAGCTACTCTAGTAGACAATTACGAATCCTTAACAAGGCTACCAGGCAACCGGACTGTGTGGGTTTCTCACCTGGTTCTGGTTTAGGGCGTACACCTCAGTGGTGCCCGGCCTGTTGCACAACGCTGCCAGAGCTGGGTCCAGGCAAAACGCTTGAGGAAGCCCGGGTTTTGGATTCTAATCTTTCAAATGGCAAGACTACGGCTGTTTTTAAATGCCTACTACTCAATGCCCGCTCCTTGGTCAAACACAGTGTCGAGTGTGCATCACTAATTGAGGATAATAATATCAAAATAGCTTTTATTACGGAAACTTGGCTGGACGAAGCTTCGGGACCTGATTTAGTGTTGGCCACGCCTCCTGGTTTTTCCTGCTATACAGTAAACAGACCCTCTAAGAAAGGTGGAGGTCTGGCTGTGATCTATGATAGTTCCATCAAAGCCACTTTTGACAAAACCATCTACTCATGCTTTGAAGCCCTGTCCTTTGTCTTCACCCTCCATTATGGCGATACTTTTAGGGGTGTCTTAATCTACAGACCTCCCGGTCTCAGGAGCCCTTTTCTAACAGAGGTGGGAGCCCTGCTTGAGGACGGTCTGTCCAGGGAGTCTTTTACCTATTTAGGTGATTTTAATTTTCATCTGGAATTGGATGGGGACAGAGACACTTGCAAACTGCTTGATCTTATGGGTAGTTTGGAGTTTAAACAACTGGTGCAGGCTCCTACTCATCAGGCTGGACACACGCTGGATGGGATCTTCTCTAACTCCACACAGATTTCTGTAACCGACATCTTTCCCCTGGCCTGGTCTGATCATTATGCAGTCAGGTTTGAGGTGAGAGGTGGAAAAGATCGGGGTAGAACCTCCACGAGGGGGGAGCCTAGGGAAATTAGATCCTGGAATAAGGTCGTAGGAAATGATCTTAGGGATCTTTTACTCTCCACACAACAACCCCTCCCCTTAGATGTGGAAGAAGCCGTTTCGGTATATACATCCTGGCTAGAGGAGGTGTGCCTCACTCTGGCTCCTAAAAAAATCATAATTCCGAAAAGGTTAAAACCCACAGCCCCCTGGTATTCCTCAGCTTTGAAGTCACAAAAACTAATTTGTAAACAGCTGGAACGGGCTTGGAGGAAGGATTATCATCCTTCTGCTAAAGATACATATAAATAAAGTATCCAGTGCTATAAACTTTTACTGTTGGAAACTAAGAAAGAGTTTTTCGCACATCAGATTAAGCTGGCGATTAATTCCACTAAGGAACTTTACAACATAGTAATCAAACTGGCGCACCCACCCACTGTCAATTTAACGCCGACCAGAGATTTCTGTGAGGAAATTGCCATTTTTTTTCAGAATAAAGTAGCTAAAATTTTTGAAACCTTTAAAAACCCGGTTAATACCAACCCAGGCTCGACGGCTTGTCTGGAGCTCAAATCCACCTTGGACATTTTTCCTCCTATAACATATGATGAGACCCTCAACCTTCTGGTTACTGCTAAATCTGTGTCTCCTTATGACCCTTGCCCTGTGGCAATAACTAAATTGGCTCCTGAACCCATAGCCTTGATACTGACTAACATCTACAATGCTATGTCTACTCTTGTCCAGTTTCCTAAACGTTGGAAAACAGCCTCGGTGCTTCCTTTGCTTAAGAAACCTAATTTGGATATGAATGAACCAAACAATTTTCGCCCCATTTCACGTCTTCCCCTTCCGGCTAAACTGGTGGAAAAACACTTGAATAGCAAATTGAGTACCTTTTTGCGCGATACTAATGCCTTGGATCCCACCCAGTTTGGTTTTAGAGAAGGACACAGTACCGAGACTGCGCTCCTCAAATCAACGGATGAAATCAGGACAGGCTTGGATCAAGGTGGCAAGGCCGTACTGATCCTGCTTGACCTTTCCGCGGCCTTCGACACGGTCCATCACGGAGTCCTGATGGGCCGGTTGTCGGCCTGCGGAATACGGAAGAAAGCCTGGTCGCTTTTAGAGTCCTTTCTCTCCGATAGACGCCAGTCAGTGGCTCTGGGTGAGTTCCTCTCGAACCCCTTCACACTCCCCTGTGGGGTCCCACAAAGTTCTTCCCTTAGCCCTACCCTTTTTAACGTTTATGTATCCCCTCTGGCCCCTTTGATTGAATCATTCGGCTTTTGTCTGACATCCTATGCCGACGACACTCAAATAGTAATCTCCATGCTACCAGGCCAGGAGAGGGCATCAGGGGAAAGGCTACATGAATGTATGGGGGCGGTGGGTGAGTGGATGTCACAAAATTGTCTAAAGCTTAATGCAAGCAAGACGGAAGTGATGCTTTTTGGCAACAATGCCAATATCTGGACCCCTAGTTGGTGGCCGGAATCCATGGGTACTCGTCCAGTACCCTCGAGAAAAGTAAAAAATCTGGGTGTAGTTTTGGACGAATGCCTTTCCATGCAAGCTCAGGTGAATGCGGTAGTCTTCTCCACCTCGTACATTCTTAGGAACCTGAGGAAAGTGCTTCCGCTTTTACCCATAGAGTGTAAATCTAACGTAGTCACAGCGTTGATCTTGTCTCGCCTTGACTACTGCAATCGTCTCTATCTGAATACGCAGGAAGGTAACCTTTATAAACTCCAGTTGCTCCAGAACTCAGCAGCAAGGCTGCTCACGGGAACGTCTAGGTCTACCTCTATTTCTGACGCCATAAGGAAATTTCATTGGCTACCTGTGAAAAAGCGCATTTTATTCAAAGCTCTTTGTTTAGTTTTCCGCGCTTTGCAAGATTCAGGCTCTCTTCATCTAAGACAACAATTTCGCTGGTATGTTCCAGCAAGACCATTGCACTCTCAGGGAGCAAAGCTTATCATCCTTCCCATCATAAGGAAAGCTAAATGGGGTGGGAGAAGTTTTGTGGCAGGAACGGCCAGAGCCTGGAATCAGCTTCCTTTTGAGTTGAGGAATTCCAAGGATCTTCTTTCCTTTAGGAAAGCGCTCAAAACTTGGTTGTTTTGATTCTAATGTAGAAAGTGTTGGGAGAACTTCAGCAAGCGCCGGGACACCCTAGGATAGCGGTGCGCTATATAAGTTCTAATAACATTAACATTAACATTAACAAGTGTTGGAAAGCGGAGAGGTGAAACTTACTACTCCCACTCCAGTGAGCGCAACAGTAGGGAAAGCGTTGGATAGCGGAGGGGTAAGGATTACTATTCCCACTCCAGTGAGTGCAACAGTAGGTAAAGTGTTGGATAGCAGAGGTAAAACGTACTACTCCTACTCCAGTGAGTGCAACAGTAGGGAAAGTGTTGAATAGCGGAGGGATACAACTTACTATTCCCTCTCCAGTGAGCGCAACAGTAGGGAAAGTGTTGGATAGCAGAGGCTGTAAAACTTACTATTCCCATTCCAGTGAGTGCAACATTAGGGAAGGTGTTGGATAGCGAAGGGGTAAAAATGACTCTTCCCACTCCAGTGAGTGCAACATTAGGGAAGGTGTTGGACAGCGGAGGAGTAAAAATGACTATTCCCACTCCAGTGAGTTCATCATTAGGGAAAGTGTTGGATAGCAGGGGGGGGGGGGTAAAAATTTCTTTTCCCACTCCAGTGAGTGCAACAGTAGGGAAAGAGTTGGATAGCGGAGGGGTAAACATTTCTAGTCCCACTCCAGTGAGTGCAACAGTAGGGAAAGTGTTGGATAGCGGAGGGTTAAAACTTACTATTCCCACTCCACTGAGTGCAACAGTAGGGAACGTTTTGGATAGCAGAGAGGAAAAACGTACTATTCCAACTCCAGTGAGTGCAACCGTAGGGAAAGTGTTCGATAGCAGAAGAGTAAAAATGACTATTCCCACTCCAGTGTGTGCAACATCAGGGAAAGTGTTGCATAGCGGAGAGGTAAAATCTATTATTCCCACTCCAGTGAGTGCCACAGTAGGGAAAGTGATGGATAGCGGAGGGGTAAAACTTACTATTCCCACTCCAGTGAGTGCAACAGTAGGGAAAGTGTTGGATAGCGGAGGGATAAAACATACTATTCCCACTCCAGTGAGTGCAACAGTAGGAAACGTGTTGGATAGCGGAGAGGAAAAACGTACTATTCCAACTCCAGTGAGTGCAACCGTAGGGAAAGTGTTCGATAGCAGAAGAGTAAAAATGACTATTCCCACTCCAGTGTGTGCAACATTAGGGAAAGTGTTGGATAGCGGAGAGGTAAAACTTATTATTCCCACTCCAGTAAGTGCAACAGTAGGGAAAGTGATGGATAGTGGAGGGGTAAAACTTACTATTCCCTCTCCAGTGAGTGCAACAGTAGGGAAAGTGTTGGATAGCGGAGGGATAAAACTTACTATTCCCACTCCAGTGAGTGCAAGAGTAGGGAAAATGTTGGATAGCATAGGGGTAAAACCTAATATTCCCACTCCAGTGAGTGCAACAGTAGAGAAAATGTTGGATAGCGGAAGGGTAAATATTTGTATTCCCACTCCAGTGAGTGCAAGAGTAGGGAATGTGTTGCATAGCGGAGGGGTAAAACTTACCATTCTCACTCCAGTGAGTGCAACAGTAGGAAAAGTGTTGGAAAGTGGAGGAGTAAAAATTACTATTCCTATGCCAGTGAGTGTAACAGTAGGGAAAGTGTTGGATAGCAAAGGGGTAACACTTACTATTCCCACTCCAGTGAGTGCAACAGTAGGGAAAGTGTTGGATAGCGGAGGAGTAAAACTTACTATTCCCACTCCAGTGAGTGCAAGAGGAGGGAAAATGTTGGATAGTGGAGGGGTAAAACTTGCTATTCCCACTCCAGTGAGTGTAAGAGTAGGGCAAGTGTTGGATAGCGGAGTAGTAAAATTTACAATCCCCATTCCAGTGAGTTCAAGAGTAGGGAAAGTGTTGGATAGCGGAGTAAAACTGACTATTCCCACTCCAGTGAGTGCAAGAGTAGGGAAAGTGTTGGATAGTGGAGGAGTAAAACATACTATTCCCACTCCAGTGAGTGTAGGAGTAGGGAAAGTGTTGGATAGCGGAGGGGTAAAAATTACTATTCCCACTCCAGTGAGTGCAACAGTAGGGAAAGTGTTGGATAGTGGAGGGGTAAAAATTACTATTCCCACTCCAGTGAGTGGAACAGTAGGGAAAATGTTGGATAGTGGAGGGGTGAAACCTAATATTCCCACTCCAGTGAGTGCAACAGTAGAGAAATTGCTGGATAGCGGAAGGGTAAAAATTAGTATTCCCACTCCAGTGAGTGCAACAGTAGGGAATGTGTTGGATAGCGGAGGGGTAAAACTTACAATTCTCACTCCAGTGAGTGCAACAGTAGGGAAAGTGTTGGATAGCAGAGGGGTAAAAAGTATTCTTCCCACTCCAGTGAGTGCAACAGTAGGGAAAGTGTTGGATAGCAAAGGGGTAAAAATTATTATTCCCATTAGAGTCAGTTTAAAATTAAAAAAACAAAATATCAACTAAAACACAAAGTGCCTCATGTAGGTAGCTAAATACCGGTCGGTAACGGCCGAAATTCGGTAAATATCCCGTTACCGACCGGTATTTAGCTATTTGGGATGTAGGAGGCATAATTCAGGATTCGTTAATTACTGAATCGGTAAAATACCGATTCGGTAAATGCCGAATCCTGAATGTAGGGAGCACTCTAAAGAGTGCAAATTAGAATTAAGAATTCGTTATTTACCACCAAATAAAGGTTGGTGATAAATAACGAATACCTTGCAAAACGCAATATTTTGCAGATGTAAGAGTGCCATGTGGCAGACATACATGCCCTTAGGGCATGTATGTGCGCCACATGTGTACACATGCAAGAATCAGGGGTGCAACAGGGTGTCAATGTGACACCCTGCCACCCTTGTATTTGCTCCCCCCATTACCGAATCGGTATTTACCGAATCGGTAATGGTGACTGGCTTCCCATTGATTCCTATGGGCCTCCAGGCCCATAGGAATCAATGGGAAGGTATGCCCCATTACCGAATCGGTAAATACCGATTCATTTTTACCGAATTTTACCGATTCGGTAAAATTTATCGAATCATTACCTACATCACATTTACCGATTCATACATACCGAATCGGTAAAATTCGGTATTTATGAATCGGTAAATGTGTTGCTACCTACATATGGCCCAAAAGGTTTTAAAAAACAATAAAAGAAAACATGTATACAAATATAAAAAATCTACAAAAGATAGAAAAATATTATAATGTTAAAAAGATCTAACAAATACCTAGAAAGATTTTTTTTTAATTTAAAAATCATTTACAAACAAATGACTAATTTCTATAGAAATTATTTAGAATCAAAAACACTA